>NC_134832.1:137535633-137592330 GCF_004210375.1 Tachypleus tridentatus | reverse complement strand
TACTACAAAGTTGAAGGGTAAAATTGTTATTATTTGCTTATTATTTGTGACTTTACTTAATTTATTAAAATTTTTTTGCTTTCGGATGCATCTGATTCTATGGCCTAGTCATGACCTCGTTATTCCAGGGGTTACGTTCTTTACCCTCCACATGAATAGCGAAAAAACTCGAATATTGGATGCACCAGTTTTAAAACGTATATGTATGCGATTATATGCTATGAAATACTTCCCAAACTATGGCAGTACTTATACTCATTGATGCAGTAATAATGTAGCAATATTGCATACTGTTATGTATTTCACTAAATTGTACCGTGCGTTACCGGGCTGTGCTGCCGTTTGCGTTGTTGGGAGCTGAGGCAGTCAATCAATAGCAGTCAATCTTGTTTGGTAGAGACGACAATTGATAAAACGGCTTGATGAGTAAATACAACAGAAATCTCCTCGAAAAGCCCTTTCAGTCTCTGTGACCTACAAAACGCAGTTCGCGCATAACCCGCAGATATGCGGGGCCGCGAATAGGCGAGGTCACACTGTTTTGCTATTCTCAATTAATTTAAATACCGGAAGGCTATGATCGGGATGCCAATTTAGAAACATGTGTTTCTGTCCATAAGAGGTTCCATGTGTAAATGAATTCTATGTTTTTTTCTACTTTGCTATTTTCGTGAGAATAATTTTTGTTTTGATTTCAGGGCTAGTAAAATGTCAGCAGTTAAGAAACGAAAATTGATGATGAGGGAAGGTTATTCAACAGTGAATGGTGCACAAAATATCTTGTTGTCCCACATAATCAAGGTGTTGTCTGCCTCGTCTGTCAAACTACAATTGCAGTCATGAAAGAGTACAATATTAAGCGACATTACGCAACTAAGCACTCTCCCAGTTTGATGAAATTGTTGGTCAGGCACGAAAGGACAAAATTGAACATTTAAAACATCCATTGAAAAGCAACAAGGTGTTTTTACCACTTTCAAGAAAAAATTCAGAACTGGTGACAAAACTGAGTTTTAAGCTTTGTGAATGTATGGCAGAAAAGGGAAAGCCTTTCAGTGATGGAGAATTTATTAAAATTGTTTAACAATATTCACAGAATATGCATGTCCAGAAAAAAATATTTGGTGGAGCAAACTAGCCTTTCCGCTTTACTGTCTCACGCAGGACAAAGATCTTTCAGAGGACATCAAAGAAACTTTGAAGAGATTGAATTCGTGTGAAGCTTTCAGTCTGGCTTTGGATGAAAGCACTGATATCAATGACACATCAACTTGTCATTTTCATCAGAGCTGTTACTGCAGGCTTTGATGTTTTCGAAGAGTTTTAGATATGGCAAGCCTTTCCTCCACAACCACAGGACAGGATATTTGTGAACAAGTGCTTAAGGTTGTAGAAAAGTTTGAACTGAATCCTTATAAATTATGTGGTGTTACAACAGATGGTGCTCCTTCCATGACAGGTAGGACAAATGGATTCACCAAGAAAGTTCTAACTGCAATTGGAGCACAAGACGTAGTTGTAAGCCATTGCATTATTCACCAAGAGAGCTTGTGCACCAAAGTTCTGGATTTTGCAGAAGTCATGAAAATGTCGTCCAATGCGTAAATTATATTCGAACACGAGGATTAAATCATCAACAATTCTTAAAACTTTTTAGATGAGCTGGACAGTGAGTATTCAGATGTTTTGTACTTCTCTGCTGTACGTTGGCTTAGTAGAGCTGCTACTTTGAAGAGATTCTTTGAATCTGCGAGAGGAGATTAAGTTCTTCATGGAGAGCAAACGTCAGAATGTGGACTTCTTGAGCAATGAGAACTGGCTGAATGACTTAGCATTCCTCACAGACATTACACAGCATCTGTCTGATTTAAACTTAAAACTACAAGGGAAAAGTCAACTTGTGAATAAGTTGTTTGAGCATATTTGTGCTTTTGAGAAGAAATTGGAACTTTTCTAGGTTCAGTTGAGAAGAGCCATATTAATTGCATTTTATATGTCTTGCAACCAGGAAACTGGAATTTCTAATCTGGATTGCACCAAATATGGAACCAGTGTACAAAAGCTGCGTGATGAGTTTGCAAACAGATTTCCAGATTTCAGACAAACTGAAATTAGATTGAAATTGTTCGCTCAACCTTTTGATTTGGCAGTGGAAGACAGTCCCTGATGATTGCCAAATGGAACTCATTGAACTGCAGGCTGACATAAACACTAAAAGGAAATTCTCTCTGAAAACAGTTTGCTAGACTTTTACAAACTCTGTGTACGTGAAAAGTTTCCCAATTTGTCCCGTCATGCACAAAGAATTGCCTCCCTTTTGGTAGCACCTACTGCTGTGAGCAATTTTTCTTCAAAATGAAGCTCATCAAAACCAAATGTAGAAGTCAGCTCACTGATGAACATTTGACCAGTCAGTTAGAGTGGCAACCACTTCTGTCAAAGCTGATATTGACAAGCTCTGCAAGGACTCTAAATTTCAAGTGTCGCACTAAAATGATCACTCATGCAAAAAAATATAAAATATTATTGCTTGCATTTTGAGAATTTTTTTAATTTATTGTGCATGTACACGAATAAGCTTTGTTTTAAGTGGCCCTGCTTGATTGATGAAGTTGGTTATATGGCTCACCGACGAAAAAATGTTGCACACCCCTGACTTAATCTGTTTACACCATTACAGTTGTTTATGCCTCATTGACTTAATCTGATTACACCATTACAGTTGTTTATGTCTCATTGACTTAATCTGTTTACACCATTACAGTTGTTTATGCCTCATTGACTTAATCTGATTACACCATTACAGTTGTTTATGCTTCATTGACCTAATCTGATTACACCATTACAGTTGTTTATGCTTCATTGACCTAATCTGATTACACCATTACAGTTGTTTATGAAAGTTAATGGTATAAATTAAGTTCTAGAAAACTACTATGACTTTCGTATTCCAGGCGGCTTGGTGAGTTCTAACATTACCCTAAAGGCCTTCTCAGCATTGGATATGACATATGTAGTGTGCACAAATGAATAGTGGGATTTCGTTCGTGACATTTTCATTATGTCGCTGCTACAATACCCAGGTAGTTTTGTTAAAATTAGGGTTTCGTGTTGCGGGTTCTGTTCTGATGAGTACCATTCACGAAAATGCGGCGTGCATTCTGTTATTAGCTGAGCTGAAGTCGATGAAGTCGGTTCGACGACAGTTTAGAAATGAGTACAACAATGATCACTCAGACAAAAAATACGAAGGTGGTTATTAAAGACTCTTTCGGGCCTTTGAATACCAATTTCTCCGATCGATGAATCAGAAGAAACAAGCCAATTGCGTGGCCCCCAAGGAGGCCCAACCGCTCTCCTCTAGACATCTTGTTGTGGGACCACGTGTACAGCGAAATGAAGGCAGGCTTGGCTCACGATGGAACGTCATTAGACTAGTGGAAGATTTTTGACCGAGTATGAACAGAAATTTATTATCGATATGATGTTAATGGTGTACATATTGATGTTATGCAGTACCGTTTTTAAAACTCCTTGAAATGGATAAAACAACTGCCACCAGAGGGTGTTGCACTACATTTAACATTGCCGAACGTGGAAGAACGAATCAAACACTAAAAAGTTAAATATTAACGGTAAACATCTTACCACTCCTCGATTCGGTGTTAATTACATTTAACCAAAAGTGAATATTTTTCAAAGTTGAAAGGTATTCGGAATGAAGTAAACAATAGAAGAATGCTCTCAGTGAAAAAGTTTATATAATAGGTAATTCTAAGGTTTTAGAACGTGATTTTTTGAGTAGAGAAAACTTATTACCCGCGTTCCAGACGTTTAATTAAACATTGTTACAGCGAAATGATCAAAGTGCCAGCCTTGACGTTGTTATTGTACCATGTGTTAACCCGACCAAATATTCAAGAATTAGTTGAAAGTATGTGTGTTTTTCTCTTGTAGCATAGCCAAATCGGGCTATCTGCTATTCCACTGAGGGGAATCAAACCTTTAATATTAGCGTTATAAATCCGTAGAGTTAACGCTGTCCCAACAGTTGAAAGTGAGTGAGGCGTTTGGAAAATATTTTGATGTCACTCAAAATGTCACTCAGAATGTCTACCAAACTATAAGCGTATTTTAAAATCTAAATGCTTATTTAATAGCTTATGATTAAGCTATTTGTTTTAAGGTTATATACAATAACTGTTTTCTGTTTGTTAATTAGAACATTATTGTTTTATTAACTAATATTTGATGTAAAGAAATATTTTATGGTTTTTTTCATAATTATGCTATCACTATAAAGGATCAAAATCATTGTTTTAATGAGTAGAAGGTTCGAGAACAACTCTTATTTTTGTTATATGTGTGTGTGTGCATATGTTACGATGGTATGCAATCAATTACATATGTTTCAAGGGTTTCTGTTGTTGGTTATGGTTCTCAATTAAATATATTTTAATGTTTCTATTATTTGCAGAGGTATTTGGATTATTCGGTTATAAGGGGTTTATAAATCTAAATTTCCAAACACAAGTTACTAATGGTACTTCATGATAATTACTAAGTTTTTCAGTAATTATCCTTGAATAATAAATTCGGATTTTCATAAATATTTAACTCGAGTTAGGTGTAGGCTGGTGTGATATGTTACAGTTATATCTTTGTTTATCAGTGCTCTTGTTTAGAAATGAATTATATAAACTGCACGAGATTACAGTCACGTGCGCTATTTTCGAGTTTAGAACAAGTGTTAAATTCAATAAGGAAACCGAGGGAGCACTTCTAAATCAGATAACTGAGATTTCACAGTGTCTGTGTGCGTGAAATAACAAGACTGGACAAATTCAGCATAAATGAACGTAAACCTTTACAGAGGTGTAGAAGATAAATACAGCCAGGTTCAGGGCTCGTATTAGGGCTTCGGAAACTCTGGATAAACGTTTATGCATTCTCCTGATTTTTCTGACAGCGATTTTGATACAAGTCACTAGAGTAAATTTAAAATAGAGATGTGCCCCTTTCCTGCACCATGTTTAATACAGAACAGACACAAATAGAAAGAAGTGTATGACCTTCACTCAGACAGAATCAAACTGATATTTCTATAAGGTTGCAACAAGTTTCACAACTTTAGTCTCTTTAGATTCATCTCTCTAGAACCAAAACATGATGATTTTGAAACACAATACTCATCCGAGGATATTTTTGTAGACTAGGCCAAGAAATTAAGCCTAAATGTAAGACGTAAACTTAATTTTCTTATCCAGTCGATATTGTGGTCTCGTGACCTTATTTTCCTCCGGCATTTGTCAGTTCTAACACAAGAGAGGCAACAAGTCGTCTAGTAAAATATATTACAGCGTTAATCCTTTCAA
This sequence comes from Tachypleus tridentatus, assembly GCF_004210375.1. Taxonomy (NCBI): domain Eukaryota; kingdom Metazoa; phylum Arthropoda; class Merostomata; order Xiphosura; family Limulidae; genus Tachypleus; species Tachypleus tridentatus. Next base: position 137,586,955 of record NC_134832.1, on the reverse strand, counting down.
ACCGGATATTATAAGTTAGTGCAATATCTTCTGGCAGAATAGACATTATCTATTATAGAGAACAAATCAGCTAGAATAAAGTAACCTTAATTGTATTTTGGATCACTTGTTTATACTAAAACTACATAGAAGCTGGATAAGCTGAAAAAATTAACATTCTTACAAAACTGAAGCGTATCATAATAGTTTATTTCAGACTGAAACTGAATATATGTGCCAGAACTGAATACCACATTACAAATACGTAGAAATCAAATAATAGCTGGTCGAGTATACCCGTGCCAGAATATTGTTAAGAGTCTGTGTTTCATAAAACGACTCTGAAAAGTGTTGAATTATACACTTGAAATCGAGTTTCGATACCCATGGCGAGTTTGTAAAGTTGTACATAACACAGTGGTCAAGCATGGACAGGTGGTTAAGGTACTCGACTCGTAATCCGAGGATTGCGGGTTCGAATATCCATCGCACCAAACATGCTCGCCCTTTCAGCCGTGAAGGCATTATAATGTTACGACCAATCGCACTATTCGTTGGTAAAAGAGTAGCCAAAGAGTTGGCGGTGGGTGGTGATGACTAGCTGCCTTCCTCTAGTCTTTCACTGCTAAATTAGGGACGGCTAGCACAGATAGCCCTCGTGTAGTTTTCGCGAAATTAAAATAAACAAAAAAAAAACAAACATAACATAGTACATAACAGTTTAATGCGTTTAGTAATATCTTGTTTTTGGCAAAATAAAAACTAAACCCAATTACAAAGTTACTTTAGATCAAGGGTTAAATTCTAAGTAAATTTTGGATCGATTTTATAAAAGAAGAATGTTACAATTAAACAGCGCATTGGTATGAATCTCATGAAAAACCAAAATGGCATCCTAGAAAATTCGTTTTGTTTGGTTGATTTTGTTTTTAATTTCTCACAAAGCTCTTCACGTCTGAAGAGTCGAGCATCTTTAGTGTGACGGAGATTCAAACCCACGACTCTCAGGTTGCGAGTGGAGCGCCCCTAACCACATAGCTATGCAGGGTCTAGGTTTTTTATTGTGGTTTTTACATTCTTGGGTATAATTTCGTGAAATATTGTGCAAATTTGATTATTTTATTCTTTTAAAAATTTAGTCTTTTCTTTTCTGGTTTCTTTTTATGCCAATCAAGTTGCAAGCAGGATGCTATTTTTTTTCACGTCATTGTCCACAAAAAACTTCTGAGAAGATTAAAATCCATCTTTGAGAAGGAATGGTTTGAGTTCAGAACGTACAGTGTTGTCATCGCTACAATTTCAATCGATTTTCTTTAATTCTCCAGTAATGTCTTCTTTCTTAGAAGCTTTTGAATCGTGAGAGGTGAAGTGAATTTTCATTTTCATTTTATATAACGAATCAATAAAGTAAAAACCTAAATTTGATGTTATAATGTTGTTTATTTTTAGAATTAACATGTCTTTTACACATCGGTATGCATTAAGTAAATTTATTGTGGCTGGAATGTTTATCCTTGAAGTGTTTAACCTATAAATGAAACTTCAGGCCGGCATGGCCGAGCGTGTTAAGGCGTTCGACTCGGAATTCGAGGATCGCAGGTTCGAATCCCGGTCGCACCAAACATTCTCGCCCTTTCAGCCGTGGGGGCGTTATAATGTGACGGTCAATCCCACTACTCGTTGGTAAAAGAGTAACCCAAGAGTTGGCCGTGGGCGGTGATGACTAGCTGCATTCCCTCTAGTCTTACACTGCTAAATTAGGGACGGCTAGCGGAGATAGCCCTCGAGTAGCTTTGCTCGAAATTCACAAACGAACAAATTAAAACTTCAAGGCGGTGCGTTTTAAAGCCAAGATAATAGTCTCATAGAAATATTTTACAGAAATTGTAAAATAATTTTAACGACAGATTTAAACACTCGTAGGTGTTAAAGCAAAAGCTTAACTTTCGAAACATCTCTTAAGTTACAAGAACAGAGCTGCTTAGTTAGAGCCAATTATATAGAGTTGCATACGTAGGATCACATACACAGTGTTGCAACGACAGGTAGAGTAACACGTTAAAATCGCACATCTAGATGCAACTTTAATTCTCATAACATTACTAGATGCTCTCAATATTAAAATCGTTATGATTAGGAGTAAACCTTCTTGAATTAAAACTGTAAAGTAAACGATTTCAATCATTTGAAACAAAAGAAAATCACTTTCAAACCATAATCGTGATGAACACTTGAACTAAATAAACTACAAGAAAACACTTACACATAATAAGCCTCAATTCCTCTTGGAGGTTTACTAATGACAGTAATTAACCTAAACGTTTATTACATCTTTACTAATAGAAGTCATCAACCTCATATCTTCATATAGTTTACTAAAGACAATGGCTAACTTTAATTTTTCTTGGGGTTTACTAATAAAAACGACGAACGTAAATTATTTTACAATTTTGTAACAATTAAAATGATCGACTTCAATTGCTTTACTAATGACTTTGATAAACAATAAATTTTCTTAAAAGTGTACGAGTGAAATATTTGCCATATACACTGAGGTACAGTTACGACAGAAAGTGTTCGTACCCCTGCGTTCCGAGTAGTTTTTTGCTTATAACTTAAAAAGTGTCATGATTAGGCTAATATAAGTATAGTATATTATAAATAATATATTAACACACTTCTACATATATTTTTATGTAACTTGAACGACAAATAAACTTCCGGCTTGGTCGTCGTTGGATCTTCCAGCACGACAATGACCCTAAGCACACATCGAAATATGTGCAATCCTGGTTGCAGAGGAACCATATAAGCGTTCTGAAGTAGCCATCGCAGTCACCTGATCTCAACCCAATTGAAAACGTTTGGCATAAGCTAAAGACCAGGGTTTATCAGCGTCATCCGAAAAACTTGCAAAAGTTGGAGGCCTTCTGTAAAGAAGAATGGAAGAAGATTCCAGTTGAGTACTGTCAAACGATCATGGAGGGCTATGAGGAGAGATCGCGCAAAGTAATTCACCTGAAAGGCGACACAACTGACCATTAAAGTAGACGCATGGACACTTTCTGCTCCTCCTATGTTTGGTTATTTGTTTATAAACAGTTTATTTGTCGTTCAATTTACATAAAAAAATTATGTAGATGTGTGTTAATAAAATATTTATAATATACTCTACTTATATTAGCCTAATCGTGACACATTTTAAGTTATGAGGAAAACCTACTCACGACGTAGGGTACGAACACTTTCTGTCGTTACTGTAAATATAAAATGATTTCATAAAATATACAACAAATAATTCAAAGGTCCAGTAACCTTGTTGTATACATTGAACTTCCACGATCATCATAACACTTCTTATGTTTCTTCCACCATATATATTGATAGAGTTCCTTTTCGGCTTCATCACACTAATGTCACTTTCTGTTACACTTCCGTTCCTCACTCTCTACTTAGACAGTTAAATGAACTTGAAGTGACCCAGATGTTAGGTATCAACCTTTCGAAAAGACTGTGTAATTTAAGGTTCAATGAACTACACTGCATCTTCCATAGTGTTGTAACACTATGTCGAATAACCCCATAGTGATAATGACAGAAAGAGTATGAACTTCGGGAAAAGAAGAACATATACTGGAGATGATTGGACATAGAATGAACTTCCAAAGTTTCAAGGAGACCCTATAATGATAATAACTGGGAAGCAATACGTTTCAATCAGTATAATTGTATGTTTTATGATTAATGAGACATGAGTGGGTTCAGTGTTGGATGTCTGTGGAGGTGTGACTATAATTTACTATTTAAACGATTTCTAGCTTTGTACTGTCAGTTTCGGTGCATGCCTTATTGAATGCTTCTGAAGAAATTGTAAAGGGAAACGTTGAGTGTCTAGTTAAATAACAAACAAAACAACATTCTGATGATATAAAGTCTTTTATTTCTAGTTGTAATATGACTTATATACACTTATATATAAAAAATAAATAATGACTCTTCAACATTACAACTGAGCCATTGGGGAAGCACAACAAAATCAAAGATGGTGGTTATATTAGTTCCAGGGATGACAATCACCAAAGGTTCATTACGAGTACAAACAAAAGACTTGTTTCCCAGTTAAATAACTGGAAGTTTTTGATAACTCTAAAAGGTAATCATGCAATTTAAGAAGAATGTTTATAAAGTAAAAATGTTTTATTCTTTTTTTTAGACGTTCTGCAAGATAGTCTACTGTTCTGAAATATAGATATTAATAAATATAGATGTTATTAATATAAATATTAATAAATATAGATGTTAATAAATATAGATGTTAATAAATATAGATGTTAATAAATATAAATATTAATTAGGTATATATATTAATATTAATACATATAAATATTAATAAATATAAATATTAATTGTTTGTTTTGAAGTTCGCACAAGGCTACTCGAGGGCTATCTGTGCTGGCCGTCCCTAATTTAGCAGTGTAAGACTAGAGGGAAGGCAGCTCGTCATCACCACCCACCGCCAACTCTTGGGCTACTCTTTTGCCAACGAATAGTAGGATTGACCGTCACATTATAACGCCCCCACGGCTGATCGGGCGGGCATGTTTGGCGCGAAGGGGATGCGAACCCGCGACCCTCAGATTACGGGTTGCACGCCTTAACACGCTTGGCCATGTCGGGTCATAAATATTAATAAATATAAATATTAATTAGTTATAGATATTAATAATATAGATATTAATAATATAAATATTAATTAGATATAGATATTAATAATATAAATATTAATTAATTAATATCTATATCATTGGAACTATTATAACTACCATCCTCTTTGACTTTGTTTTGCTCCTCAGTGACTCATTTGTAATGTTGAAGACACATTATTTAATTTTTGTAAATAAGTATATAATCATATTAGTGTATAATATGTATATTAATAATTAATACAGATGTTAATTGTCTGAAGTTCGAAATGTAAACATCTTGGCCTTTGATTGGTTACTCAATATGCTACTTCAATATAAGAATTTTTTTTGTTTACAAAAAGAATGAGAAATGTTGTAGTCAAATATAAAAGCAAATTGTTTGACTGTACGAATATTGTATTAAAGAATGACAAAAGGGAAATGAATGTGCCTTCACAAACCGTCAGAGCTTAAGAGATTGGAACAAAGACACTAAACAGTTAATGAGGAAAGCTATAACTTCAGTAATTCATTCTTGATCTAAATAAAACAAACACGAGTTCAATAACAAATTAAAGAAAAGGAAATATTATACCACAAGCGCTTTTGAAAGGTAGTATGTTATTGTTAATTGTTCAAACGGAAACCGAAGTTTATTACTAGATATTTGATTTAATGTAACTAAATAACTAGTAAACAAAGAGCAGACGGTACTATTATATACTCTTCAAAACAAGAAACGGAAAAGGGATATTTTGTTATTTTAAAGAGAAATAGATGTAATAACGTTACAAGCTCAGAGTATGTGATGTTACACGTGTTAAGGCACTGATTGTCAGACCAAAATAACAATAACAGTTGTGCACTTGGAAAACGAAGGAAAACATCGGATTTTTCGCCAAAACGCATGCGTGTCCAATAAATTTGTTTGAGAGATCTGCATGTTCTGCAAGTGCAATATGTGCAAAATTCCTATAAAAGTGACGGGTTCCCGGTTTCCATAGCTCAGTGTTAAGCCACCGACACGCAATACAGTTACGCCAAGACTGACTGAAGCACAACGCAACAACGCCATTGGTCGCTTGGAAGCAGGCAAACCTCGATCAGATGTTGCCAGAGCTGTAAATGTCCACTCAAGCACCATCACAAGGCTATGGATTCGTCACCAACAACATGGATCAACTTGTGACCGTCCACGATCTGGCAGACTTCGTGTGACCACGCCCGCACAAGATCGCTACATCCGGTTACGTCACCTTCGGGATAGGACCACCACTGCGACGTCTACTGCCTCAACCATACCAGGGCTGCGTAGAATTTCCAATCAGATCATACGCAACCGTCTACGAGATGCAGAAATCCGACCTCGACGTCCAGTCAGAGGCATCATCCTCACCCAGCAACATCGTCAAGCACGGCTGCAGTGGACTCGGGCACATCGGGTATGGCCTCATCGACGATGGAGGCATGTTTGGTTCAGCGATGAATCACGTTTTATGCTTCGCAGGCAGGATGGAAGGACCCGTTTTTACCGTCGCCGAGGTGAACGTTTTGCAGCAAACTGTGTGCAGGATGTTGACAGATTTGGTGGTGGCAGCGTCATGACCCAACTTGCACATTCGAGGGACTCTTACGGCTCAACGATACGTGGACGAGATTCTTAGGCCCCATGTGCAACCCATCATGGTGAACGTCAACGACGTTTTTCAACATAACAACGCCCGTCCTCACACAGCCCGACTCACCACTGTCTTCTTGAGACACCACAACATCAACGTTCTTCCCTGGCCCTCCAGATCACCAGATTTAAACCACATCGAACATCTTTGGGACGAGTTGGACCGACGTCTGCGACGGCGGCAAACTCAACCGCAGACTCTACTTCAGTTTGCAGCAGCTTTGCAGGCTGAGTGGACAGCCATTCCACAGGATGTGATTCGTCATCTCATCGCTTCCATGGGCAGGAGATGCCAAGCAGTTATTGATGCTCACGGGGGGGGATACTCGTTATTGACGTTGAGTGACGTTAAACTTCACCTAGTGAGCGTGGACTTCACCTTTGCAGACTTTGGATGTTCAGCAGTGAATGTGCAAAGTTTCACACATGTCATACAGAACTACCCAGAATAAACTTGTTAACAATTTGTCTCATTTTTTGCCTTTTGCGTTTCTTTTTTTTGAAGAGTATATTTGTATAATACAGCGGTAACTGTACGGATTTACTAACGCTAAAATCAGAGGTTCGATTTCCTAGTTGGACTCAGCACATAGTTCGATGTGGCTTTCTTATAAGAAAACACACTATTATATTTATACATATTTTCAGTTTGGGGTTACTTTAAAACCTGCTTTCGTCATAAGAAAACCGTTTTAGGATTCGATCATTTTGTACTAGTTAAATTATACCCACAAAATGTTTGGTTCTGGTGACGATTCCTGGCTATTGCAAATGAACATCTGTGGCTTGTTCCAGTAACTTTAAACACCCTCCCTCCAAAAAAAAAAAAAACAGAGAAAAACAACCAAGCAAAATACTACAATGATTTTCTGGAAAACACTCGTTATGCACTTTTATTTTAATGTAAAATAATTGTAGGTCATTAAGTAATGGTGGAGAATTTCCAACTTTGATTTTATGACATGGCTTTCAAATGCTTTGCATGTAACATCCTGCTTTGTCAAATGTGGAACAGAGTATAGTATCAGACAGTTCCATTGCGCAACACACTAACCATAGACACCATTCAGAAAAAAGATGGAATCTTCAAAAGCCGCGGCATTTAAAATTCATTTCGGCAGGATTAGATTAATTTGATCTATGAGACCTCTTTTTTTTCCTCATTATAAACTCTACTTTTTTTGTGTGTCAGTAATACCAAGTGTGGGGCATTCATATATCCGATTTTAATACTCATCAAGATATATATCAGCCTAACCTTGAATTTAAATTATTTTAGATAAGATTAAAGAAAATTAATCTATGAGTCTTTGGGCAATTCAAGTTATTTTCCAATTTATGGAAAGCATATAAAACACAAGTCATTTTTTGAAGTTATGTATAGCACATAAAATACAAGGCACTTTGTTGAGTCATGGAAGGGGCCTGACATGGCCTAGCGCGTTAAGGCGTGCGCTTCGTAATCTGAGGGTCGCGGGTTCGCGCCCGAGTCGCGCCAAACATGCTCGCCCTCCCAGCCGTGGGGGCGTTATAATGTGACGGTCAATCCCACTATTCGTTGGTAAAAGAGTAGCCCAAGAGTTGGCGGTGGGTAGTGATGACTAGCTGCCTTCCCTCTAGCCTTACACTGCTAAATTAGGGACGGCTAGCACAGATAGCCCTCGAGTAGCTTTGTGCGAAATTCCAAAACAAACAAACAAACGAGTCATGGAAATCACATGAGGCACAAGTCACTTTCCCAAGTCATATACAATACGTAGAAAATGAAGCATTTTCATTGTTTGTACATGTAGGTGAAAGGTATTGTTAAACAGTTGGCTGTTTAGAACAGGTCTAATAGTGTATAACTGATATTTGCTTATCTTCGTGGTATGGTTAGTAAACATGAAAGGTGTAGGGACTTGTGGAAAGTTTATGTTTTATGAGTAAAGCAGACTATGCAATCTTAACAGAACCAAAAAAGTGAAATCCAAGGAAACTAAAACTATTAGTTCAAAGCATAAATGTGTCTGACAGTTACTCATTACAATTAGTTTGCTTTTGTTGCACACGTCAATTACTGATTACACTTACTTTGGGTATGTTGCACATTACAGTTACTGATTACCCTTAGTTTGGATCTTTTGCGTATGGCAGTTACTAGTTACACTTATTTTGTGTCTGTTGCGTTCGGAAGTTAATTTCTTTTGTGTGCAGCAGTTACGTTCGGTTTGGTTCTGTTATGTAAGGTGGTTACTTAGTTTGGTTCTGTTGGGTGGATTGGATAATAATTTCTTCAGTAAGTTTTATTTTGCTACTATAGGTTATTTGAAGTTTCTTTAAAACCTGAACGTCTATGGTTAGAAACTATTAAAAAAACAATATCCTTCATACTGAATATTTATGGCACATGGGTTATTTTGTTACGTTATGTACAGCACATTGAACACAAGTAATTTCTCAAGTTATGAATATGTAGAATAAGCTACGGACAAAACATTAAGCACGAATCATTTTCCCAAGTCATTAACAACACGTGCAATATAACTCATTCTTTCAAGTTAAGAATATCATATGGAACACAAGACATTTTCTCAAGTCATATGCACCACCTGAACACGAAGTTTGTTTAATTTATGAAAGTTTAACTTGTGTTAAGAAAATGGTATTTGCCATTCGAGCAATTAATTAGAAGTTCTGTATAAGTTATTATATTTTTCTCCTATGCTGAACCAAGCTCTCTTTGCATAATATTGTTTTTTTTTCTCTCGTTCTCTTTGCTTCTCCAATAAATCATGTTCTTGGTATCACGTTCTAAAGGCTTACGATTACAATTTTTTTTTTTTAAACCGATATAGATCTTGAGAGGTTAGTATCACTTCATTGTTGTAAATTTTGAACCTTCTTTCCCTAACTCACATTTTCTTTCTTGATACTGCTAATGCCTAATTTCAAATCTTCCATTTTCCTTTTTTATAAAGAAGGTAACACAGATCTTTCTGAAAGTTCGTCAAAATTCAAATAAAACAATTATTTAATAGGAAATTCGTAACTATCTATAGATTAACGTTTTTGAGGCCCGGCATGGCCAAGCGTGTTCAGGCGTGCGACTCGTAATCTGAAGGTCTCGGGTTCGCATCCCCGTCGCGCCAAACATGCTCGCCCTTTCAGCCGTGGGGCGTTACTATGTGACTGTCAATCCCACTATTTGATTTTGGTAAAAGAGTAGCCCAAGAGTTGGTGGTGGTTGGTGATGACTAGCTACCTTCCCTCTGGTCTTACACTGCTAAATTAGGGACAGCTAGCACAGATAGCCCTCGAGTAGCTTTGTGCGAAGTTCAACACAAACAAACAAACAAACAATTAACGTTTGTATTTATTACCTAATGTGTCTTGGGCATAGGCTTATACTCTTTTTTTGTGTCAGGAGAAAAGAGTCGGGAAAGAAATGGAATCACGTGTAAAATATTCTCTTTTAAAATACGTTTACGAAAATGAAAAACACACCTGTTGAGAAAAAATCACAACAACAAAGGATATGCTAAAGACGAGGCTTAGTTGACTATTAATGTTCATGGTAAACTTTTTGCTGGTTAATATAAAATGAGTATCCTTGCCACTGGTTAGTGTTTTAGAAAAACTCTCAGGTGGTCCCAACTTCGGCAATATTTGTTCACCGAACCTCTTTGTCTGTTTTGTGAATTTCGCGCAAAGCTACTCGAGGGCTATCTGCACTAGCCGTCCCTCATTTAGCAGTGTTAGGCAGCTAGCTATCACCACCCACCGCCAACTCTTGGGCTAGTCTTTTACCAACGAATAGTGGCACTGACCGTCACATTATAATGCCCCCACGGCTGAAAGGGCTGGCATGTTTGGTGTGACCGCGATTGGAACCCGCGACCCTCGGATTACGAGTCGAACGCCTTAACACGCTTGACCATGCCGGGCCTCACCAAACCTTCTCCATTATTATAAATCAGAAATAAGGTTCTTGTTCACTCTAATAAAAAAATAATAGTAATAGCTTACCCTGAAAACGGCTCATAATACGCATATTGTACAAATAGATAGAATGATAACTGACTTTTATATATCATAAATTTTAATCAGCGGACAGAAAGAAATGTATTATGTCAAACGTTATGAATTTTATATAGATGCAGGAAAACAATTTCAAAGTCACTATAGTTTTTTTTTTCCAGTTTAATCTACACATTGTAAATATATCATGAAAAATCATAAAATATATATTGTAATTATATATGCTGTTTGTTCTTCTTTTTCTGTTTTCTTCCATCGCCAAATCTCAGTTTTAATTTAAATACAAAATACATATTTATTCCAAAAAAAATTACATTAAATCCACTTCTTCATTTCTTTATATAGATGTGTTTTTTTCTAGTACACCATTGTTGCATCGCGATAAATAATGTTAGCAAAAGTCCTGATTCTCAAAAAAAAAAAATCGTCGTCCTCTAATTATTCCTTATAAGTGTGTTTTTAATGACTTGTTTCTTTATTGGCCACCAAAAGTTTTAATGACGTCACACTTTTTAAATTCTAAACACATTTTTAGTGCGTTACCAAAAAGAGACACTGGTTTCAATATATATTAAATTTATTAAAATGTATGATATATTACGAATGTATATTCATATCAAGGTCACGAGGGTCGCCCCAACTATCAGGATTAGCAATAAATAGGCCTGGCATGCCAGGTGGGTTAAGGCGTTCGACTCGTTATCTGAGAGTCGCGGGTTCGAATCCCGTCGCACCAAACATGCTCGACCTTTCAGCCATGGAGACGTTATAAATTAACGGTGAATCCCACTATTCGTTGGTGAAAGAGTAGTCTAAGAGTTGACGGTGGGTGGTGATGATTAGCTGCCTTCCTTCTAGTCTTACACTGCTAAATTAGGGACGGCTAGCGCAGATAGCCCTCGAGTAGCTTTGCGCGAAATTAAGAAGAACAAACAAACAGAAATAAACAACTCTATGCAGTTGAGTCTAAGTTTTCATAATGTAATTTTGTCACCTAAATAATGACCTAGCAAAAACAGATGAAGTATAACTGGTTCGTAAGTTTCATAACGTATTTCTCATTGTGAAGGTATACGTAATTTATCAGTTACTCAAAATGTCGTATTCTAGTGGCTTTGTTGCAAAAATTACGGTTTAAACACTAAAAGAAGAACACCCAAAGTCAACAGGCCTTTAACAACAACTCTATCACAAATTTAAGCCTAAAAAATTAAGTTCAGGTCCCATCATTAATTAAGATTAACAATAATATGTTTGGACAAAATAAAAATGATCTATTGTCCAAAAAATAATAATAAACTGAAGAAACATAATAAAAACATACAAACTATTGTTCATAACCTATAACTTTGAAATATCTCCGTCGAGTTAATAATATGCATAAACTAAAACGTAAAACGGTTTAATCAATACAAAGGCTCCTCCCAAAAAAAAGAGTATATGTTCCACAATAATCAGTAATAAGCATACAGTTAGGTAGTATAGTTCTACAATAATCAGTAATAAGCATACAGTTAGGTAGTATAGTTCTACAATAATCAGTAATAAGCATACAGTTAGGTAGTATAGTTCTACAATAATCAGTAATAAGCATACAGTTAGGTAGTATAGTTCTACAATGATCAGTAATAAGCATACAGTTAGGTAGTATAGTTCTACAATAATCAGTAATAAGCATACAGTTAGGTAGTATAGTTCTACAATAATCAGTAATAAGCATACAGTTAGGTAGTATAGTTCTACAATAATCAGTAATAAGCATACAGTTAGGTAGTATAGTTCTACAATAATCAGTAATAAAGATATAGGTAAGAAGTTTAGTTGAATAAAGCTATTCCTAGGCAGTGTATTTCTACAATAATCAGTGATAAGTTATAGCTAGGTAGTTTAGTTCAATAGTGGTATAGGTAAGTGGTATAGTTCTACAATAATCAGTAATAAGGGTACAGTTAGGTAGTTTAGTTTAATAATTTTATAGATAAGTAATATATTTCTACAATAATAAGAGTACACTATTCCTGTCTCCCCGCCCCCCGCTAGTACAGCAGTATGTCTCTGGATTTACAACGCCAAAATCAGCGGTTCGATTCCCCTTGGTAGGCTCAGCAGATAGCCCAGTGTAGCTTTGCTGTAAGTTTGTTTGTTTGTTTTTTTGGAATTTCGCACAAAGCTACTCGAGGGCTATCTGTGCTAGCCGTCCCTAATTTAGCAGTGTAACACTAGAGGCATGCTTTACGTGCTAGGCCATACCAGGCCCACTTTGCTGTAAGAAAACACCCTCCTGTCTCCACTTTTGTAATTACTCCTACGTCTCCTATAATTCCACTAGCGAATGTAGAAGCTGCTTTGCTATACACTCCTGTTGTGTCGCATGTTCCTGGAAACACTGTTAATGGTAACCTCATTACAGATGTGTTTTGTATTTTGACGATGACAGTTCTTCTTCATCACCAATTTCCACAGCTCTCTGTAAATATTACTTTGTTAAAACATAATAAGTATCGGTATCAAATTCATGGAGGGTCTCATTATCATGTGGTTCATTTATCATCGCATTTTATCTGAGTTGTTTTGTCCAACATCTTTGCCACTTTGAATTTTTTAGCGATAGAGGTGTTGACTTAGCTTATTACGATTGTGTTTCTGTCGTTTCTTTGATCTAAGAGGAAATCCTGTTGTCTCTTTGGTACTTTGTGATCCTTACCGTAATCACACAAAGAAAAATTTCAACACTTACAGGAACAAATGTCGAAAACATTTTTTGCTGCTTGTTTTAGAAATTATACGACTTTGCAAGTGTCACTTCCCCTGCTGTTCATTGGTATCATAATTGTTTTGTATTTATCTTGATAGCTTCTAGTATTTTGCAAAACCTGATCAGCACTCAGAATAAACAAAAAAGCTTTCGCCCACACCTTCTCAACATCTAGAGCAACTGTCTCTGATGTTTCTTCAAAAGAAGTTTCCTTTGTGTCCACCTTTGCCTTTGTGTTAAATTATACCAATAGGTAATACTTCATCATATGGTGGTAGGTTGGTAATATATGAAAATCTAGCTTCTTAGGTGTACCAGAAATGGGACACACATTATTTCGCTCCATATTCTCACTTCCCGAGTGATTGTGTCAGAACCACAGTAGTCTTCACAAACTCAATTAGTAGTTAACCCTGCACTATCGTGTCAAAAGGATGCTGCATAATGTTGATTGGCTGTCTCAGGATGGAGGATGATATGATCAAAGATGACGAGGTCATAGCTGCAAATGTTAATATCAAGGGTCGCATCGTCACAGATGCGTTGCTAAACCGCAATAACAGGTGGCTATGATGGATAATTACGTCACAAAATAGAGAACGTGTTTCTAGGCCACCACGACAGGCGGCTATGATTCATAGAATGCGTGTCTCAACGAGAATATAATTAATTAGTTAAATCTCCCTAAAAGGGACGCTTGACATTAATTCATTTATAATTAATACGTTCTAACAAAGCCACTTAACACTAATTAATTAGATCATTTATAATCAAGTTGTCTTAAAAAGGATACTTAAGACTAATTAATTCATACTAAAATGGAAGGAACAATAATTAAAACTTATTGTTTAATGATTTTTTCAGTACTAAATTACTAGCTATTTAACACAGTTATAATAATTCCGTCCTCAGAAAGACGCTTAACGCCAATTCGTCGGTTAACTAAATTTTCTTTCCTAAAAGTACGATATGTTAATTAAAAAATTACTCTTTTAATTATCAGTCAAGTATTTTTCAAAGACATGATTTGTTATTTTACATAACGTGATCGCAATTATATACATTTTCACTACCCATACATACATGACTATGGGTTTAAATCGCCCTAAAGAGGTCAATATCATATAATATAAAAGTTATATTTTTACTAATATGACTTTATACAAAAAACTTGCATCGTTAATAAAATGTTTATTAACCAGTAACTCTTTTACCAGTTTGTGACAAAAATATGTTTTCCAAAGTCGAACACATTTACTTAATTACTATTATTACCATTATTACCATAGGATTTTAAGAAATATACCATGACAGTATGAGTCATCAATGGCTAAATTTAATTATGTTAAAATTGTTTATCTATGATAAAATAATAATTGACTGACTTACTCTATTCTTCCATTTTCTAAATAACCATTGGTCACCACCAAACGCACATAAAACTTGTGAAAGTATGGAACAGATTTTGTAACGGATTTACCAGTATACATTTATTTTAATTCCTATGCTGGTTTCAAAACAGTTTTTTTTTTTTTTTACATGTGACTTATATCGTTAGCTGTGTATTCCACAAATCCCGCTTATTCTAAAAATTTGTAGAAGATTCTCGAGAGTAAGAATAACAGCATTTGTTTTAAAAAAATGCACTAGAACATTGTTTAAACTTCGAGAAAATCACACGATTCGTATAAAAGCAGCTATGAGAGAGACAGAAGAAGAATATTAAACGTTTATAGATTTCTAACATTACAAATCGTCCAACTTCAATGAACGAACTACAAACGTTAGTATTTCTACGAGGGCATCAAATATCTCCTTCAATAAAAAGTCAGCGGTGTAAGACCAATCAAGCTAGCAAGTTTAAGGTGTAACAATATCAATTAATTTGCTCGTCACGGACTAGATCGTCAATAAAGAGAGTGGATATAAGACTCTGTGTTGTTTGTAAGTTTGTAAAACTGTTGTATATAAACAATAATTTGTAATAAGTATTAGTAATAACCGTTATTATAAATTGTATTGTTTTTTGTTTGTATATTAAAATACATTTGTGTTATACAAGAAAATTGTGTGTACAATATTCTTGGTAAATATTATAAATTCAATACATATTAACATTTAACTAACTTCTAAATTCAAATTCAAATTTCCGGTTATTTGAAATAGTAATACGTAACGTACGTAATATGACAAATCGGAAACTCCTTCGAAATGAATTAGAAAATTTCTAAACTAGTCATAGCTTCTTTTGGACAATGTTCCGTAGAACACACGTCATGCACAAACAATAATCGTCCTACCACTAAATGTACAACTTACTGATTAATCTTATTTAAAGTGCCAGAACTTTAAAACTGTCTAATGTTAAGAAACAAATACAAATCACACGCATACAATCAGGAAACAGTAATTTAAGAACTACAAAGGGCAAACACAATCAGCGTTGACACTGATGTCAAGACAATATTGTTTGAATGATGTCAGGGGTTACACGTACAGTGTAGGGAGGTGAGATATTTTATTTGATAACCTTTGCTCATTAGTCATCTTAAAAGAGGATTGCATGCTACTTTCTACATCTATCAAAACGTTAAGTACATTTAAACTTGTCTAGATTATGTAAGTACTGCCTTGTAACATAGAAGTCTTGCATAGATGTAAGTGTTTGATATTCAAGGTCACAGACCATCTTGGTTAAGAAAAAAAATATATATATATAAATGTGTGTCAATTTTTTTTTCAAGAGCCCAGAAAAATAACGCGTAAAGAAATATGTTTGAGTGTACGTATCTTTTGCTTTTCTGTTGATAGGTGTATGTTTTATTTATTTTTCATTATGTACATGCATAATTTCATTGCCAAAAGTCGAATAAATTGAATTTAGCTCCATTGAATCTTTCTACTTTGCTACATTTTATAGAAATGACAACTGCCAAAAAAGCGCACACTTGAGTAATGATCTCTTCTTGCGCTCAGTAAAATGACAAGGAACAGGGGCATACAGTAGAAAAATTCCCGAAGGCTACTTTGTAGACCTTAGTAGTTGTGTTGGATGTACCCATTGCTATACAATCAAAATTCGTTTCTAATAATGAGTTGCAGTCTCTTTTGCTGAAACCAAAGCAAAGCAATTATTTTTCGAAACAACACATGGAATGATAAAACATGGTTGTTAACGCCCCGATAGTTAATCATATTGTACATTATGCTATTATTCAAGATATATTCCATTTCCTGCAATATTTTTATTCATCAGTACTTTTAGGAAACTTATCATTCAATTGTTTCAGCAGGCATTTGCTAGTAGCTCTGTATTAATAAATAAAAAGTGTATAAATAGGTAGTATAGTTTTTTATTAATTAATACTAAGAATATGGGTACATGGTTCCTCCGAAAGATGACCAAAAGCTGCCTGAAGAGATCTCCTGTTTTGATCACTCGCACCACTGTACAGTAGTGTGTTGTTTGTCAGTAGACACTAAAATTACGTCATATATAGAATGCTTAACATTGCAATTTATACTATTGTATGCCAAGAGTAAAATTATACACTCTGTAAGCTTCAAAGTAGCATGACATATAAACTTTAAAAGCAAGAAATGGTTTTATTTAGTCTTAAAACAGAAAACATTCTGGGACCCTTCGTAAGTACGTCTGGTATAGTTGTACATTAGTAATTAATAATTATATAGGTAGGTAGTATGGTTCTATATTGATCAACAATAAGATAACAGGTAGAAGGTATAGTTGTTTATTAATCCATATTAAGATGATAAGTAGGTTCTATGGTTGAAAAAATCAATAATAATATACGCAGGTGAGAATAATTTTTTATATTAATTAAACCTAAGGGTATATATAGGTAAGTAACATTGTTCGATATTAATCATATTAAGGGTGTAGTTAGGAAGCACAGTTATATGTTAACTAATATTAAGGTTGTAGTCAGGAAGCACAGTTATATGTTAACTAATATTAAGGTTGTAGTTAAGTTGAATACTTGTATTTTTAATGGAATTCAAGACAGTCTTCACAAACTTTAAATGTGATATACTTACGATAACAATATCAGGTCATAGTTTTGTTGCTAAGACAATAATATCAGGCTATAGTTTTGGTGCAAAGCGAAACAGGCGAATGGAGTGTTACTAAAGAAAACTGTGTTATATATCAGATTTTTTGTTTTCTGTATCACTTGTAACGCTAGTTCTTAAAATGCTGACGTTTAGCGATTACAAATAAGTATTTTATATCGATATATGAAACATTTGAAATTGTGTTTTTAATTACATTGTTGACTTAATACGTATGTGACTAATAAAACGTTTATCTACATCCAAATAAGCCCCCAGTGGCACAGCGGTATGCTCGCGGAAGCGCAGAGCTAAAAACCGGCTTTCAATATCCATGGTAGACATAGCACAGATAACTCCTTGTGTAACTGTGCTTTTTTTATAACCAAACATCGAGATAAACTCCTTGGAAACATTTCATTAAATATTTCATACAAAGCGTCAATTAATATTGAAACACTTTATTTAACACTGAAATTAACTTAGTATACAGAACTGTTCTTATCAGTATATGATTTACACACTACACAACGTCAAAGCTTTCAGACGGAAATATAGACTCACTCCCTCCAGATGACATCGTGTCCTTTCTTTTCTTCAGTTAACACTTCACCCGATCCTCTAAGAAAATGCTGATATTACACATAACATCAAGAAACCACTACATGATGACGCATTTGTTTTCTATAATCCAGTGATTAAATTGCGTTAATTAGAAGGAGGTATAAACAACTTTTAATAATCTCACAACTTCTGTCCACGATATAATTCACGAATCACAACTGGTAGTTTCTAAACGCTTCGAGAACTGAGCGTTTGCCCAAGTAGAGATTAAAAAGTAGCAAATGGAATACGTGAACCTAGTCACCATCATAACAAATCTTTTTGATCAAAGATCTGTATCCGTGTATTCAATTGTTTTAAATTGAATAACCACTTCATTGCTAACACTGAAAGAGCAGTGAGCTAGGCTGATGTATTAATTAAAGGCTTACAGAATGTAATGCCAGAAAATTGTTCTGAAAACCAAAAAAAGATACAGATATGTTATCACTTTCACTTTGGTTGAAAGCAAATGTTGTCTTTGTGGTGACAGAGAAAAATATTGGCAAGCACAGAGCCAAGTGGAGAACCGACAGCAGTGCCATCTACCCTCTAATAAAGATCATTGTTAAAGAAAGTGTTCAGTTGAGAGTTCAAGCATAGATTTTATAATCAAGTTTAGAATGTTCGTTAACAAGAATTTATTCAGAAAAATCTATCGCAAATCCTCTAAAACATATTCAAACTTAAAAATATCCTAAAATCGATTTTTTTCTGAAATCTGAATTATTATATTCGGGTTATTATAGATAAGCAAAAGGCTGCGCAATGGGTTATCCCTGATCTGCCAATCTCGGTATCGAAGCCCTATTTTCAGTATTATAAGACCTGAGACTCACCATTAAGCCATTGAGCCACGCGGAGCAACACAATAAAAAAACCCTTAAAATTCCTTTATTTCACCCTGTGACAATTTATAATCCACCAGGTGGAAGTAACTACTTCTCCGACAAATGTGGTCCAAAACAGTATGAAATCAACAACACATAGCTAGTTCCACCTGTTTTCTTTATCTAATGTCAAAACATTGACTTCCTTCCCTGACTGGATTGGTTGTTGTTAAGCACAAAAGCTGCTCAATGGGCTATCTGTGCTCTTCCCACCATGAGTATCAGGAGCAGGTTTTTAACGTCATAAGCCTTCAAATGTCCTGCTGAGCCACTAAGGGGTGCCATCGTCCAACAATGGCCAATCCTCATCAACAAGATAAAAGAGTTTTTCTCCGAACGTGATAAAATGTGACATTTGCTTGACATTACTAAAGCAGGTGTTTTATTGATTTAAGGATAATAATCGAGTTTCCTGAGGAAGTCTAAACTATCCAGACCCCGGTGAGTTTAATTTCGATCCTGAGTTTCCAGCCTTTGTAATACTTTAAATAATCTCCACAAATAACTGTTATTATTCTTGCCTTGAGTTTCGTCACTGTTCTTTATTTTCTTATCCGACTTATATACAGCATTACGAACATCAGCGCCATAGAACAATTACTATACAATAAATTGAAAACTAAATTAAGCAAACCAAAAAAAAATTATAATAGAGGTAGAAACTACTAAAGATATAACCTGAGAGAAAATTAAATGTGACAGTAGATTCCAAACAATTTAAAGAGTTATAAACGAGGAGTTTCGCAGAGGAGCGTCAGAGGAGCGTCAGAAGAGCATCAGGGAGTCCAAGAAGAAGGTACACTAAATACACAGTACTGTTAAGGTACTCAGATTCTTTCAGAAGAGGGTCTCACTTTGGATGGGGCTTGTACTCAAAATGTTTAGGATTCCCAGCAGTATCTCACAACGTTTTAAGTGTAACTCAAACACCCACTAACAACGTCCGTGGGAGGATTTGGCAGTTACATCTTAATATTCAATAATACACAAATATACTAACCGACTGCACCCATACTACTGATTAATACAGAAATACTCTACCTACCTATACCCTAATTACTGATTGAAATACAGTTATACCACCTACTTACATCTTTAATATCGATTCATATACAGCTCAACTACCTACTAAAACCCTTAGTATCAATTAATAATAGAAATAAACATTCGAGAGTTTGCTTTATATACTTTTATATGCTGCCTACCCATATCCTAATTATTGATTAATATACAAGTGTCATACCGAACTACACTCTTGTTATTGATTCATATAGAACAATACTAGGTACCAATACTCTTATTATTGACGAATATTAAAATATATTACCTACGTATAGCATTGATTAATATACTACCTATCTACACCTGATTAATATGGAATTATACTACATATAAAACAATACTATCAACTCATACCCTTTTTACTGACTGATATAGAACCGCTAACAGCATTATCCGATGTTGCCAGGGTTTTAGAAGAAAAAAAGAAACAAAGGTAGGTTGTTAGGGCACTCGAGGGTCGCGAATTCGAAGCCACGTCAAACTAAACATGCTTGTCATTTCACCCGTGAGGGCGTTATAATGATGACAGTCAATTCCACTGTTCGTTAGTAAAAGAGTAGCCCGTGGTGATGATTCTCTTCTCTTCTTTATACTGCTAAATTAGGAACGGCTAGTGCAGATAGCCCTCGCATAGCTTTACACGAAATTCAAAACAAACAAACAAACTTTGTGTTTACACATTCCATGTCTCGATAGGTAAAACAATATTTTGCAAATTTATTCGTAATAAACCTTAGGTTTGAATTTTGAAATAGACTACGTACCTGTTTTAAATATGGCTTCCTTATGAACAACGTTTTGTTGTTGTTGTTGTTTTCTTTCGCACACAAGGATAAATTGACATGGAGAATATTTGAATTATCTCATTCACGTATCAGTACGGGTTCTAGTCAACAGGATAAGCCTAGCCCCGGTCATTTCTTTCCAAATATTAAAATTCCAAACGTTATTTATGTAATGTTATGCTGAATTTTCTTTGATGTAAATTTAATATTTTTTATGAACGTGATAAAGTATTTATGCTAAGATATTGGTGTATAAAATATACTATAAACAAAATGCAGTATCGTACTTTATAATCCATTTCCAGGTATAGAACCATCGGGAGAAAACGGAACGTAGAATAAAATACATTCGCTGAGATGGCTGTAATCTCATTATACATAATAAGTATTACAATGTAATCCCTACTGTTTTCACGTAATCTATTTTATGGTAAGCAGCATAATTTTATTTTATAGACTAGGACTACTGTTTGACTTTCCTGATAGAAAATTCTAATTCTGCATACATTTCTTTTATGTGTGAGGCTAAATATGTGACGTAGTAGCAGAGGAATAATTTATAATTATGTAGGCCCGTCTATTCTGATGATAATTAGAAAAAAATACAATTTCCAGGCTCAACCCGTCCTCTACCATTTACGCTGACCTGACTTGAATTTCATTGTACACATTAATAATTATAATTGTAGCCTTATTTTTTCACGTGCTCTGTTTTGTGGTAGACGCTAGTGTTTTATTTTATAGGCTAGGCCAACTGTTTGCTGCTTTTACATACGCCATTATAATTCTGTATATATGTCTTTCTACTGTGAAGTTAAATGTATGATATATCGGTAGATGTATAGTACCTAATGATGTAAGTTTGTTTGTTTGTTTTGGAATTTCGCACAAAGCTACTCGAGGGCTATCTGTGCTAGCCGTCCCTAATTTAGCAGTGTAAGACTAGAGGGAAGGCAGCTAGTCATCACCACCCACCGCCAACTCTTGGGCTACTCTTTACCAACGAATAATGGGATTGACCGTCACATTATACACCCCCACGGCTGGGAGGGCGAGCATGTTTGGCGCGACGCGGGCGCGAACCCGCGACCCTCGGAATACGAGTCGCACGCCTTACGCGCTTGGCCATGCCAGGCCATAATGATGTAAGACTGACTACATACACTTATAATGCTACATTCTAAATTAAATGTTAACTGAAACATACCAAAGAATGTCAAATTTGTGTAGAACTTATTCGTGTGATGTGTAGGTTGACGATAAAATTCTACTAGTAAACGATATACGCGTATACCAAGAAACATAGTCTTTCTGCGCACCTTCACGTGAGGAAAGTATGACATGCGCAATGAAAGCGACGGACAAACCACAAACAAAGAAATAGGAAGATTTTAGTTTTATTTATACATACTACTTTTCTGTAGCCTTATTATTGATTTATTGATTAATATACAGCTAAACAACTTCCAATATCCTTATTGGCCTGGCATGACCAGGTGGTTAGGACACTCGACTCGTAATGTGAGGGTCGCGGATTCGAATCCCGTCACACCAAACTTGCTCTTCCTTTCAGCCGCCAATTTCACTGTTCGTTGGTAAAAGAGTAGCGCAAGAGTTGGCGGTGGGTGGTGATGACTAGTTGCCTTTTCTTTAATCTTACACTGCTAAATTAGGAACGGTTAGCATAGCTCTCGTGTAGCTTCACGTGAAATTTAAAAACAAACGGATATCCTAATTATTGGTTAATATACAAGTATACTACCCACATTTACCATTATTATAGAGTATCATACAACTGTACTATCTTCGTATAACATAAGTATTAATTTATATTGAACTATTTAATTATATTTTACCTATCTATACTCTTATTATTCATTAATACACAAGTGTAATACCGTTAGTATGATTAATGTTGAATTATATTTTGTACGTATACACCTTGTATTGATTACTATCTGGCCCGACATGGCCAGGCGGTTAAGGCACTCGACTCGTAATCCGAGGGTCGCGGATTCGAATCCCCGTCACAAAACAAACCTGCTCCCCTTTCAGCCATGGGGTCGTTATAATGTGACAGTCAATCCCATTATTCGTTGGTAAAAGAATAGCCCAAGAGTTGGCGGTGGGTAGTGATGACTAGTTGTCTTCCATCTAGTCTTACACTACTAAAATAGGGACGGCTAGCACAGATAGCCCTCATGTAGCTTTGCTCGAAATTGAAACCAAACCAATCTGATTACTATCTAACCTATATATAAAAAAAATGCGTGTGACATCACATTAAGTTAGATTTATCGAAATAAGGGAAGTTATAAACGCTATAATACATTTATTCAAATATAATAATTCGAATACTGTCGGCGTATTACAATTTTTGATGGAGATGTGAGCGACCTGTAAAACGTAATAAGTGTTTGTTGTAACAAGCCTAAATACGTAGCTTGAGACAACTACGTAAAATTGATTATGAAATTTAATATATCTATCCCATTTCAAACTTAAATTGTTTCTGAATTAAACTGTTTTATATTATATCACCAACAGTTTTAATTAAAGAAACAGACAGTACATTGACTAACAACAATATTAGGTTATACTTTTGTTTCAAAGTAACACGACATCAAAGATATTGTTGGGACATAGTGTTACCAGAACTATTGTCAATCTTAACAGATGTTTACCAATAAATAATCATTCTATAACATAACCACTAGTCTACCTACTTATACCCTCATTACAGATTAATATAGAACTATAATGCCTACTTATACCTTTAAAATTTATTAAGGTGGAATTATGCGTTCTACCTATGCACTCATTGATTCTAATAGAACTAAATTACTAATGTCATTAGTATTTATTAGTATAAATAAACTATCTCTTTATACAGATTAATGTAGAACTGTATTATCTAGATACTCCCTTATCATTGACTAATATTAAACTATAATGCCTATCTGTTCTATTGTTATTGATCAGTATCGAAATACAGTACCTAACTATAGTTTATCAAGAAGCTGTTCGTGTTAACGTAAAGCTTCAATAAAGGCTATCTTCGTCGTGGCCTCGCTGACAATAAAACAAAACCATTTGGAAGTTGCTCGATCCTCTCAATCAATTTCAGTATGTATATATATATATATATATATACAATTCGTGTGTCTTCTTTTGACGAAGTTATATATATATATATATATTTGTAAGTAGTGATCGATGGACCTATATTAATGATCCTGTTCTTGAACTTTAATGTCATATGCTTGTTCTAGAATCATCAGATTGGATCGGGAAGAACATCCTAAGTTCTAGTTAGTTTCAGTACTCAGAATTCTGGAAAACTTAATAAACTATTCCGTGAGCTAGAGTCTTTGCTAAAAACCACGTAGCTTTTGTCTTTTTTAGTATAACTTATTTTATGTTTATGAGAGGAAACTTTTATAAAAATCGTATTATTGGAACGGGAATACAAGATGGTATGTTCATTGTGATTGGCTGTAATCCAATCACTGAATACTGTGTCCGTAAGACATGTTGGTCGTTTCAGCTTCGTAACTTATACCTCTGATGTGAGCTGGTAACTCATATATTCTAATTATTGAATTACAACTTGTTTTAGTTACTCAGCGCAGAATTAAGAAATCTGCTAATTTCGTTTATAAAGAGAGAAAAACAGACCAATTAATAGACCAGAGATTAATACTTAGAAAAGAAAAATACAAAACGCCTAAGAAACGAATCGATGCCCTGAAGCTTTACTTCCGTTTTACTCCACAACATTCGATATGCAATGGATGACATTTAAAATTCCATGCTAAGTAAAGACTTTACTTCCGTTTTACTCCACAACATTCGATATGCAATGGATGGCATTTAAAATTCCATGCTAAGTAAAGACTTTACTTTCGTTTTACTCCACAACATTCGATATGAAATGGATGACATTTAAAATTCCATGCTAAGTAAAGACTTTACTTCCGTTTTACTCCACAACATTCGATATGCAACGGATGACATTTAAAATTCCATGCTAAGTAAAGACTTTACTTTCGTTTTTACTCCACAACATTCGATATGCAATGGATGACATTTAAAATTCCATGCTAAGTAAAGACTTTACTTTTGTTTTTACTCCACAACATTCGATATGCAATGGATGACATTTAAAATTCCATGCTAAGTAAAGAAACGAAGCATTCTAATCATTATAAGTAAGAACGTAATAAAAGTGTTTTTAATTAGCTATACGTTTGATTGGTTTAATAACAAGGTTTACACTGGTTTTAATATCTGTGGTGCTTTTGTGCCTCACAAAAGTCCCCGCTAGTACAGCGTTATGTCTACGGATTTACAACGCTAAAATCAGCGGTTCCATTCCCCTCAATGGGCTCAGCAGATAACCCTATGTGGCTTTGCTATAAGAAAACACACCCACACCTCTGACAAAAATAAAGAAAAATAATGGCTTGGAAAGAATAATCAACAGTAAATTTTTAGATAAATAAATTGTTAACTGAAGGCATGGATACTCTTCTAGTGGTACGTAATATCATCTGAGACCAGAACAAAATCTTTGTTTTCATAAATTGATTAATACGGCTTTCATAATGGCAATAAAATAACTGAACTGGCATGTGGATAACACGACAGTTAGATATTTCTTTGTGGTTAAATAGAAAGTTAGAGACTAAATTCGTGACAGGACAGTGGTTAAAAAGAAAGTTAGAGATTAAATTCTTGATAGGAGAGTGGTTAAAGAGAAAGTTAGAGATTAAATTCGTGACAGGAAAGTGGTTAAAGAGAAAATTAGAAATTAAATTCGTGACAGGAGAGTGGTTAAAGAGAAAATTAGAAATTCAATTCTTGATAGGAGAGTGGTTAAAGAGAAAGTTAGAGATTAAATTCTTGACAGGAGAGTGGTTAAAGAGATAGTTAGAGATCAAATTTGAATTGTTGAAAGAGAGAGTTAGTTAAAAGAGGAAGTGGTTAAAAGAAAGTTAGAAATTAAATTCTTGATAGGAGAGTGGTTAAAGAGAAAGTTAGAAATTAAATTCGTGACAGGAGAGTGGTTAAAGAGAAAGTTAGAAATGAAATTCGTGACAGGAGAGTGGTTAAAGAGAAAGTTAGAAATTAAATTCTTGATAGGAGAGTGATTAAAGAGAAAGTTAGAGATCAAATTCGTGACAGAAGAGTGGTTAAAGAGAAAGATCACGTTTTTAATTGTCTGATCTTCGACGGATACAACCGTAATAATGTTTAACACTGAAATGAGGAATAAAGTGACAGAAAATTCATCCAATCATATTGTTAGCTTAGCTCAGAGGATAAGTTTCTAAAATGAATAAGTTAAACAAAAAGAGGCAGAGAACCATTAAATAATAAAGAAATACCATGTCACTAGTTTTGCTGACAATCTAAATATTTTTGTGATGGTTTCGTGAGAGAAATATTTTGAGTAGAATTTTCTTTGACCCTCGCGATAAAAAAGTATCTTGTACAAAAGGAAATGCAACGTTTAGACCATAATGCTCTAAAAGACTGCGTGCTTTATGTTTGCGTAGGACCTAATGTGTTTTCAATCCTTCAGCTCTAGATGTAGGTTCAGAAACGACTCTGGGTGTAAGTAGTGATTGGTATTGATTGTTATATATCAAAGTTAGATATCCACTAGCTCTTAGTCCGTCAGAAATGACAGGGACAAGTACAACCACCCCCACCCCACAGTATGCCTTAACCTCACATTTCACAGCTGACTGAAATCAATAAATTTTAGGAATTCACGCTTTACTAATAAAGAGGCAAAAAATTACATTCGAGCCAGTCAGGCGTCGGTAAATTCCTTTGATCAAAATTAAGATCATTCGTGAAATGAATTCGTGGCGTAAAAATCAATTAGGTTAACAACTTCTGATATTTAGTATTTCAAAATTTGTAGTGCGTAGTGGAGGCATTTACACATTTAAAAAATATTCTTTTATATTTATGTGGAGTGAAAAGGTCGTGTTTTTTTTCCTTAACTTTGTAGTATATATAGAAAAGCCAGTGCATTTTGATAGCGTTACGTTCCTCAATGGCTTTCATGTCATGTTGTTTAACAACAAACGTATAACCTAATATTGCTGTTTGTCTGTGTTCTGAAAGTACAAAATGAAATGTAGAGGAAACAAAACTGGAAAAAAAAAACATTTGTCGACTTCTCAATTTAGGGTCTTCATTGATTACAGGTGTTTATTTTTTTATTAACAACATAGCTGATATAACGTAAAATAATACAGAAATAACTTAAGTTTAAAATTGAATCTATATTTTTATTTTCATGATAAATCTTATGCACTCGGCTTTAGGCTAAGTGATCTTACATCCTTACTGTTTGTTATTATGCCAACACTTACTACACATAAGGTTTCACGATTCTTCTCACATCAAGACATCCTTACCGTTTGTTATTATGCCAACACTTACTACATATAAGGTTTCACGGCTCTTCTCACATCAAGACATCCTTACCGTTTGTTATTATGCCAACACTTACTACACATAAGGTTTCACGGCTCTTCTCACATCAAGACATCCTTACCGTTTGTTATTATGCCAACACTTACTACACATAAGGTTTCACGGCTCTTCTCACATCAAGACATCCTTACCGTTTGTTATTATGCCAACACTTACTACATATAAGGTTTCACGGCTCTTCTCACATCAAGACATCCTTACCGTTTGTTATTATGCCAACACTTACTACACATAAGGTTTCACGGCTCTTCTCACATCAAGACATCCTTACCGTTTGTTATTATGCCAACACTTACTACACATAAGGTTTCACGGCTCTTCTCACATCAAGACATCCTTACCGTTTGTTATTATGCCAACACTTACTACATATAAGGTTTCACGGCTCTTCTCACATCAAGACATCCTTACCGTTTGTTATTATGCCAACACTTACTACACATAAGGTTTCACGGCTCTTCTCACATCAAGACATCCTTACTGTTTGTTATTATGCCAACACTTACTACACATAAGGTTTCACGGCTCTTCTCACATCAAGACATCCTTACTGTTTGTTATTATGCCAACACTTACTACACATAAGGTTTCACGGCTCTTCTCACATCAAGACATCCTTACCGTTTGTTATTATGCCAACACTTACTACATATAAGGTTTCACGGCTCTTCTCACATCAAGACATCCTTACCGTTTGTTATTATGCCAACACTTACTACACATAAGGTTTCACGGCTCTTCTCACATCAAGACATCCTTACCGTTTGTTATTATGCCAACACTTACTACACATAAGGTTTCACGGCTCTTCTCACATCAAGACATCCTTACCGTTTGTTATTATGCCAACACTTACTACACATAAGGTTTCACGGCTCTTCTCACATCAAGACATCCTTACTGTTTGTTATTATGCCAACACTTACTACACAATAAAATTGTAATAGACAGACAGCAATCGAACTCTTCTATCTAGCTGAATTAATTTTCGGCTTTTATGACTTTTTCTATTTCGAGAAGTCAAGTGTGGCGAGACGTGATACATTGTGTCTTTTGCAGGTTATATATATATTTCAAGTTAAAACGCTTAATATACAATGTTCGTTGTTACATTGATAGTAACATTAAGCACGTTAAAACGTTACGCCTATAAGTCACTATCCAAATCTTCTTGGTTTTTTTGTTTATAGTTCAGATAAATACCAACATTTCTTACTAGAAGACGCATTGCTTATTGGAACAGCACAAAGCTCGAGGTTTAATACATAAGCCTAAGACATAATTAAACAGTATAGTTTAATGTTGTCTCCTTAAACGTATAGAAAATGTTTTATCGTTTAGTATAAAAATCACATCTTTTAACTAATAAAAACAATATTATTACCATCCTACAAAAATATCATATGCGATAAGTCATGATATAAGGAAACAGATGAGTTTAATAAAACAACTTAAATAAAAAATGTGATATCCAATTTTGAAAGATAGATCTTTCGTCTTCAGATGCAAATTCTGCAACAGTACTAAACAATATACAATAAAAGGAGCTGTCTAACCAGTCTAAATATCACAGGTTGGAGTTCGTGAAAAAAAAAAAACCTTGGAGTCATATCCCCTGCTTATTATTCTTCAACAAGTTATGTCCACCAAAGGTCCCCTTCTCATAAAACAACAGTAAAACAATGTTCAAGTACACTCTTAGTAGATTAAAAACGGATTGTTCAACTAAAGTTAAAAATATAACTAATAACACAGGCCTGAGTGTGTGTGTTTTTCTTACAGCAAAGCCACACTGGGCCATCTGCTGAGCCCTCCGAGAGGAATCGAACCACTGATTTTAGCGTTGTAAATCCGGAGACTTACCGCTGTACTCACGGGTTGCCAGGCCTGAGAACTTAAAGTTAATATAAGTTGTTTTGGTTTTAATAACGGGTTTTTCAATAATTCACCTGCGCAGGCTTCGAAAATAATATTCAATATTTTATATGACGTAATGAATTCTTTTCATATAAATGTGGAATAAAAACAACTGTTACGTAGATGTTTGTTTTGTTTTTGAATTTCGAGCAAAGCTACTCGAGGGCTATCTGCGCTAGCCGTCCCTAATTTAGCAGTGTAAGACTAGAGGAAAGGCAG
Source organism: Tachypleus tridentatus (assembly GCF_004210375.1). Classification (NCBI taxonomy): domain Eukaryota; kingdom Metazoa; phylum Arthropoda; class Merostomata; order Xiphosura; family Limulidae; genus Tachypleus; species Tachypleus tridentatus. Next base: position 137,557,772 of record NC_134832.1, on the reverse strand, counting down.
CTAGTCATCACTACCCACCGCCAACTCTTGGGCTACTCTTTTACCAACGAATAGTGGGATTGACCGTTACATTATAACGCCTCCACGGCTGGGCGGGCGAGCATGTTTGATGCGACTGGGATTCGAATACGCGACCCTCAGATTACGAGTCGAATGCTTTTACTCACTTGGCCATGCCTGGCTTCTGTTACGTACATCAAATTTACAATAAAGTTTACCATAAGTTTAACAGAATATGTTTGGATCATTTACACAATCGATTGTTGAAGAAAACAGTGACTGTCACCATGGATACTGCTTTCAAAAGAAACAGAATAGAAACAACTTATCATCTTCATCACAAGAAAGAATTCCTATCACTAGGATTAAACAGTACAGCACTGATGGTCAGCTCAAGTTAGCAAATGGATCAACAGTGCCAGAAGTGATCAAAAAGTCACAACATGCAAGTAAATTAAACACTATTTCGAGGAAAAGAAAGTAAGAGTCCTATGAGACATTGGGTAAACCAGTCTAGTATCTGATGGAAATATGACAGATAAAATACATCTGTATATGCTGATTAATTGGACAGTGAGAAAGTTTCCCATGACAAGAATAAAAATGGACACTCCATACTCTGTGGGAGGCTTTTAAACCATGTATATGGAAGCTTTTATCTAAGACTCAGTGACTGGCAATATGCAAAGCAGTAGACGTTTGGAGAAACCAAAAGGAGACTGATGAGACATTTGGAGTAATACAAGAAGTCAAGATAAAATACCAAGTGAGGCAACAAATCCCTACAAGTCTCGAAAGGTGTCATCCCCATTATGAGGTCTACGGGAAATGAAAAAAGCAAAGAACAAAGACCCTTCACTACACAAACTTTGGAATACTACCTGGGTGAACATCGAGTATGGGACGAAAGGGAAAGAAACTTACAGAACAGAGGACGTTCTGTAGTGGATCTACCAAGGTCTACGGGGGAAGTTGAATGATTACAGTGGCAACAGATTACTGGACTCAGATGATGAAATTGATTCACGAATCGATTGTTGGAGGACCCTTCGAAATGAAAACACGACAGACAGAATCATCAGCAATTTCTATTGACCAGGGGTAATCAGAAATGTGACAAGATTATTCTGCAGGTCATGGGATATCTGTCAATGGACAGTATCTGAAGAAAAGGAAACCAAATGCCACTGGGTGAGATAACTCTCATGGAAGAGTTATTCTACAGTGTAGCATACATTTTGAAACAGCATGAGAACTGAGGGTCTATCTTGGCTGTTCCTTCCTCTAAACTAAACTAAAACTATTTAAAATGTTAAAGGAAGCCAGTCAACACACATACATTATCTTGCATTTATTATAATAAAATAATCTGCCATTTGTTCACCCAACTCACGAATCTTTTTGTAAATCAACAGCATCCTCTTCACAGCCAGCAACAATCAAGACCAAAATGTCATCTGCAAATTTAAGTAACTTATTGGCCGTTATTTTATCCATGTCATTAATATAAATAAAAAACAAAAAATGTCCTAAAACTGAGCCCTTAAGTTTGTAATTAAACATAAAGCTACACAACGGATTATTTGGGCTCTGCCTACCATGGATATCGAACGCCGTCTTCTAGCGTTGTAAATTCGCAGACATAGCGCTACGCCACTAAGAGGGAGGGCAAGAGCCCTGAGGTATTTCAATTAGATTAATCCAGTTTGGCCGAACCCCATTTGTAACAACTTCTGCTTGACAAGCATTTTACTTCATGTGGCACCTTCTGAAATGCTTTCTGAAAATCCAAATCCACACCCTTACCCTTACCTACACAATCTGTAGTCTTTTCAAAAAAATGTCAGACTTGTAAAGCAGCATTTAATCTTGGTGAAACTGTGTTCATTATCCAATAACATTACCAATCTTGATTAAATGACTTTGTGAAGCATCTTTCATCAGACTTTCCTAAACTTTTACCACAATTGATGTAATGCTAATAGACCTATAATTACTCGGACATTTTTTATCACCTCCTTTGAAAAGAGGAGTTACATTAGCTAGCTTTTAACCTTCTAGTACCTGCTCACTGTTCAAGAACTGACAAAAAATAGTAGCCAACGGCTCGCGTATCCAATCTTTAATCTCCTTCAAACCGTTCGGGAAAATACCATTTGGCCCAGGAGCCTTCTCGTTCTTTTAATATTCCCAATTTTCTTTAACCAGCTCAGAATCAATGCAGTCATCTAATTCTGTTTTGTTTTCATCTATCTCCTGTTCAAGATGTAGAATACTGCTTAAATCTTCGTTGTTAAAACCAAAGAAAGAACAAAATTCAATAATGTACATATTTTGTAATCATATGATACAAGCTTTCTTATCACAACTCAAGGGTCTTGTCGCCATTATATCATGTTGTTTGCCCTCAATGTATTTGAATAAATCCTTACTGTTAACTTTAACATTTTCAACTCATCGTTTCGGTATCGATGTCCTAATTTCCCACTTCACCAACTTTCTTGGTCTTATATAACTTGTTAAATCTCTTGTTATACAGGTTAATTTTATCTTTTATACTCTTTGTAAACCCACCTGGGTTTTTTTATTTACAGCTACACTTCTATAAGGAATATTTTTACCTTGAATATTTAAAATTTATCTTTAAAACTTTTCTGCACCTGATCAGTGTCTCCATATAAATCATCTGACCAGTTTGCAACAGATAATTTTGTCACATCTCTTCAAAATTTGCTTTTTTTGAAAAATGTAATCAAAATATCATCATTCCTTATCTCCATATGCAGTAAAACATTAAACCTAATAGAACAATGACCAATTGTACCTAGATGTTCCCCAGTTTACACCCTCTCAATCATTTCTATATTAGAAGTTAACAATAAATCTAAAATAGCATTGTTTCAAATAGGTTCATTGACAAATAGAACAATGACCAATTGTACCTAGATGTTCCCCAGTGTACACCCTCTCAATCATTTCTATATTAGAAGTTAACAATAAATCTAAAATAGCATTGTTTCAAATAGGTTCATTGACTAATTGGTGAAGAAAGCTCTCTTGAACAGTTTCTATAAACATTTCTCCTTCACAGTTTGACTCTTGTATTTCCCAGTCTGTATACCTGAAACTAAAATCATCTATAATTATGACTTCATTAATAGCTGAGATCTTAATCTCACTGTAAAGTTTCTAATTTAATCAGTTTCATTTGGTGGTTTGTAGCACATTCCCACTAAACGTCTTTTTACCTACTAATAGAAGCCCAAATGGATTCAGTCTCCTTGTTATCATCTTTGATATCCTCAACTTCAAGAGGATGTAACTCGCATTTTAGATATAAAGCCATTCATCCTTCCTCTTTAGTACTATAGCCCTTTTAAACAGCCTGTGACCATGTATTTCAAAGATATTTCTGTAATCAAAATCATTTACGTTTAACCATATTTCAGTTTTTCCATTGATATCAAAATTCTTCATTCCTAACAATGCTCTAAGTCATTTATTTCATTTCTTATTCTTCTAGCATTACAACAGTAACGATTAAGCCTACCCTTATAACTACTTCTTTACTCATTTGCTATGCTCAACTTTTCTCTGTATCTTATTCTTTTTGCATTTAGTTCACCAGTGCCTAGTCCTAGTTTAAAACTTCCCTTACAGTTGAGTTAATAGCTGTAGGTAACAACCACCCTGTCTTACTTAAATGTAAATCATCAGTTCCAGAAAGTTCTTATTTTTCGCTGAACTGATCCCACAAGTCTAACCAGTGTTACGATTCCCCATTACCCTACTGTATAGTATATGAACAATAAAAAACGACAATTCTACGGTCCAGCATAGACAGATGGTTGAGGCGCTTGAGTCTCAATCCGAGAGTTGCAGGTTCAAATCCGCGTTACACTGACCATGCTCGGTCTTTCAGCCATGGGGCCGTTATAACGTGTCAACCAATCTTGCTATTCGTTAGTAAAACAATAACTCAGGAGTTAGCGTTGGTGATGACTAGCTGCCTTTCCTCTAGTCTTGCACCGCATATTTAATAAAAGTAATTTGTTTAACCAGTATAACGACTTAGTCATTACATAAAATATACCTGAGCCTAAAATACCATTACACATATTAAGCTTATTTTAACATTGTAGGAAAATTTACACTACAAAACTCTAAGTTAAAACTTTGATCGTCTTAGTTTTATTTACCAATCTTACTGTATCTAGTTATTTTTGTGTTATTTAACCTAATTTACCATAAATTATAGTATTAATATTAAATAGCCTTCATAAATCTATACGACATTAACTTTTCAACATCTTATTTTTCCGTAGAACCCTCTACTCTACTGACTTGAAAGGACCAGTAACACCTGTATCTGACGATACGACAAGAATTCATAGTACTGACCCAAATAGAGACTGACAATAGCCTTCCTGGACAAGTTCTATAGAGTAAACTATCTACAAGACTTCCTGACTGACAGAGAGAACAAGTTTGTGTGTTGTTTATTTATCTTTGAAATTTATCGCCAAAAAGGCACAGACACCTACTGTAAAGAAATTTGCCCATTTATATATATAGAAACCTGACAATGATCACACCAAAATCCTTCAACATGAATGTTAACTATCAACCCACCAGGATCCTTCAACACGGATGTTAACTACGAACTCACCAAGATCCCACAACGCAGATGTTAAATATAATTCTACCAAAATCCCACAACAAAGATTTTAACCACAATCTCACTAGAATCCTACAACATAGGCCTCAACTACTATTGTACCAGGACCGTAAAATATGATGAAACAAATCAGACCTCAACCACGACAATTGGTAAACCTAAACAATATATTCGAAATAATCAATATCCAAAAAACTTTACCTATTATCCTTAATACAGAAACCTACAATAAAGTTGGATCTATAAGTCTTTACCAAAATATTACGTGCTTCTGTTAGCCATCACGTAAAACAAAGCCAAACGGCGGCTCAGGGCGGTGAATCTAAGAGTTTCAATATGCACAGTAAGTCATGTTCTAGTTTTGTGATTAACACAAGGGCCAGATAAAGTTGTAAAGTGCTAAAACAAACCATGATTTAAAGTGAATACAAACTATCAGAGAGTATTGTAAAGTACTAAAACAAACCATGGTTTAAAGTGAGTATAAAGGATCAAATAATGTTATAAAGTACTAAAACAAACCATGATTTAAAGTGAATGTAAAGGATCAAATGATGTTGTAAAGTACTAAAACAAACCATGGTTTAAAGTGAATACAAAATATCTAAAGAGTATTGTAAATGGTGTTATAAAGTACTAAAACAAACCATGGTTTAAAGTGAGTATAAAAAATTGTAAAGTCAAATGATGTTATAAAGTATTGTAAAGTACTAAAACAAACCATGATTTAAAGTGAATTTAAAGTAAAAAGGATCAAATGATGTTGTAAAGTACTAAAACAAACCATGGTTTAAAGTGAATATAAAGGATCAAATAATGTTATAAAGTACTAAAACAAACCATGGTTTAAAGTGTATCTAAAGGATCAAATGGTGTTATAAAGTACTAAAACAAACCATGATTTAGAGTGAATAAAAAGGATCAAATGATGATATAAAGTACTTAAACAAATCATGATTTAAAGTAAATAAAAATATCAAAGAGTATTGTAAAGTATTAAAACAAACCATGATTTAAAGTGAATACAAACTATCAGAGAGTATTGTAAAGTACTAAAACAAACCATGGTTTGAAGTGAATACAAAATATCAGAGAGTATTGTAAAGTACTAAAACAAACCATGGTTTAAAGTGAATATAAAGGATCAAATGATGTTGTAAAGTACTAAAACAAACCATGGTTTAAAGTGAATGTAAAGGATCAAATGATGTTGTAAAGTACTAAAACAAACCATGGTTTAAAGTGAATATAAAGGATCAAATGATGTTGTAAAGTACTAAAACAAACCATGGTTTAAAGTGAATATAAAGGATCAAATGGTGTTGTAAAGTACTAAAACAAACCATGGTTTAAAGTGAATATAAAGGATCAAATGGTGTTATAAAGTACTAAAACAAACCATGGTTTAAAATGAATATAAAGGATCAAATGATGTTGTAAAGTACTAAAACAAACCATGGTTTAAAGTGAATGTAAAGGATCAAATGATGTTATAAAGTACTAAAACAAACCATGGTTTAAAGTGTATCTAAAGGATCAAATGGTGTTATAAAGTACTAAACCAAACCATGATTTAGAGTGAATAAAAAGAATCAAATGATGATATAAAGTACTTAAACAAACCATGACTTAAAGTGAATATAAAAGGTCAGAGAATATTGTAAAGTGCTAAAACAAATCATGGTTTAATGTGAATACAAAATGTTAGAGTGTATTGTAAAGAACTGAAACAAACCATGGTTTGAAGTGAATACAAAAGACATGTATCAGAGAGTATTGTAAAGTACTAAAACAAACCATGGTTTAAAGTGAATACAAAATATCAGAGTGTATTGTAAAGAACTGAAACAAACCATGGTTTAAAGTGAATACAAAATATCAGAGTGTATTGTAAAGTACTAAAACAAACCATGGTTTAAAGTGAATACAAAATATCAGAGAGTATTGTAAAGTACTAAAACAAACCATGGTTTAAAGTGAATACAAAATACATGTATCAGAGAGTATTGTAAAGTACTAAAACAAACCATGGTTTAAAGTGAATACAAAATATCAGAGTGTATTGTAAAGAACTGAAACAAACCATGGTTTAAAGTGAATATAAAATATCAGAGAGTATTGTAAAGTACTAAAACAAACCATTGTTTAAAGTGAATACAAAATACATGTATCAGAGAGTATTGTAAAGTACTAAAACAAACCATGGTTTAAAGTAAATACAAAATATCAGAGTGTATTGTAAAGAACTGAAACAAACCATGGTTTAAAGTGTATCTAAAGGATCAAATAATGTTATAAAGTAGCAAAATAAACTATAGCTTGAAATGAATATAAAGGGTAAGAGATTGATATAATCTACTAAAACAAGCCACGACTTAACGTTTCTATAAATAATAAAGGACTGGCACAATGAATTAAAACAGACCATGGTTTACAGTTTTTTTACAGATTTAAAGAATAATATAAGGTATTAAAATAAATTTAAAGTTACTGTAACGTTTCAGGGACTGATATAAAGTATTAAAACCAGATTATATAAAATGGTTATAAAGATTCAAAGATAGATATAAAGTGGATATATATATTCAGAGTTCGACAGACAAATGGCAAACCAACAACTTTTAAAGGAAAATTGGTCTCAAAAGACAACCTTAAATAATTCAATAGCATCGGTCCAGTGATGACGTATCATCAGAAACTGGGGAAAAATCACGTGCTTTGAAGAAACAAACAAACAAACAAAAACGTGTATTTAAAGTCAATGACAGTTAAAACCAAATTTTATCTGAAAAGTGACTATTTTATCCTTCTTCTGGGAAAACAAAAGTATTAAATATATCCTAAAATTGGTCTCGTGTCCTTTAAAATGGCTTCTGATCTTCACACAAGTTTGTTGTGAGACTTATAAGTTCATGAAACACAACCAAAAACTCCAAGATCGAGAGAGATCCCTTATACTTCATGAAACGCCATCTATCTCATAATTTGTAAACATAACAGTTATTAGAAAATTCAAACGCCCTTATAGAACATTTCAACAACCAAAATCCTCTATAATCACTAAGAATAAAACTTTTTCCTCGACACTCCAGTCGATTCGAGCATATCATCAATAACGCGGTCCTCTTAGGTATTGAAAATAGGTTTCAGTTGATAGACAACGACAGAAGATCGCTGTTACAGTAATCCTTCTTAACTGCGTGGTTACCAACAAGGACTTTATGTGATGGCAGGAGCCAAAATTCGATCCTGGGTACTCTTTGTAGAAACTATAATGTGCTAACCTTTCATACAAGATATTCCCCGTTAGAACTGGAGTGAACTTCATATTCCAGTGTCTTCAAGAGGCATATACAGAATTTGGTGAATTCTTATGGTAAGTGGTCTGATTGTGGTTTCACTTAGGTGGATCTACAGAAATCCTCCTATCTAGTACGTTCTCACATGTATTTCACATCCCATTATTTTGATATTATTACTTTATATATCGGTATTTATTTTTATCGTGTTCTTAGTTTCTGAGTTTTAAAACATATTGGAACACACATTTAAAATGATCTTGCAAATGACGCCTTTCTTAGCTGTTGGATCTTCATGTAGTTTTTTGTTTACTTGTAGTAATCGTATCGTGTGTAACTTTTAACTGCTGTCCTGGTTTCCTCATATCTTCTGTGAGTTTTAACAGAGAAATCTGACATAACGAAATACGTTTCTAATACATATTGCCTATTTTTTAACTTATATTATTTATGAAGTCTTTATAGTGTCTAGTTCTAAACAAGATTGTACTGATATGTTCCTGTTTCTTCTGCCGTTTCATTATTACGATTTTTGTTTAATTGGAAACTAAACTGTTTATGGACCAGTCTTTGTTCTCTTGGGTTGATTTTATTTATAACACATACTTACCACTATCTCTGCTTTGTCTGTCTCGTTCTGTCAAAAGAACAACACAACCTGAAATGGTTATTTGTGTCAAAAAAAGCAACAAGTGAAGATGGATGGGTAAAACGATCGGAAAGCTTATAGGGTGATAACTGAGGTCAACATATGATAACGGTAAAATAACAAGAGCAAAACCAAATAAACCGTGACGAGAATGATACGGGCATGGCACGGCCAGGTGGTTAGGGCGCTCAACTTGAAACCTGAGGATCGCGGATTCGCATCCCCGTCACACAAAATATGCTTGTCCTTTCATCCGTGGGGGCGTTATAATGTTACGGTCAATCCCACTATTTATTGGTAAAAGAATAGTCCAAGAGTTCGCGGTGGGTGGTTGTGACTAGCTGCCTTCTCTCTAGTCTTACACTGCTAAATTAGAGACGGCTAGCACAGATAGACCTCGTGCAGCTTTGCGCGAAATTAGAAACCAAAACTAAAACAAAAAAAAAACCGAAAATGACAGAAAACAAGGTCAATGGGATGAGAAACACGTGGAAAGATAAAATTGTTCTACACATTGATACAGAAAATTCAAATGTTTATAGCACTAAGTATATATATATACGTATAAGTGATATAAATGTTAGTTTTCCTGAAAGAAATACCGTACAGAAGTTTTCAGTCCATATATAGACCACAAACCACTCATTTTAACCCTACTTGACCTTGGAAAACGATCTTCATTATCCAATTCGTGGCTGTTATCCATTTATACCTTTTTTTTGTCAATCTTTTAAAATTTATCTGACGTGGATACTTACGTTAAACAAACAACACTATGGCTTGACAAAAATTCACATTTTGAATTGGTTTTTAGCATAAAGTGGCTGTTATAAGGGTGTCATCTTCGAAATCACTGTTGTAACTATTTTGAAAAACAAAGTTCTCAAAGAAATCCCTACTCATGATAAACTTAAAAGCACTCACAACCCATAAAGTGCTTATCAACCATTGGGATAAAGGTTGTTAGACCTTTAAGCTCGTGAAACCTCCCAACACTTTTCTGACAAACACAAAAAACAATGAAAATAACAAAGATATCATCTGTTCTACAAAACAAACATTATTTATCTTAGAATTTACCTGAGAATTGCAAGGAATATACTTTTTCATTAGATGCACAACAGTGCTAGTCGTATACTTTTCTCGTGGTTAGTTTAATAAGTTCAATCTCTGACACTACAATATATGACAATGTATTAAGGTTCAACATCCAAAGACCATAGTTTGGATTGGACACCACACCTCATCATCACTATGTTAGGTCACTTCATGAGTTAGACTGTGATATCAAGGGATAACTCTTATAAGCAAAACAATAATAACGCTAACTTCATAGTTTCACCATCACCTTAACCAGAAGCACACCCTCAACATGTTGTATATATGATATTAATATTAAATAGAAAAACATCTTGAACGTGTTATACCTATAATATTAATACTAACTATCAGAAACATGCACAACGTATTGCACATAAAATATAAAAAAGGTAAAAACATCCTCAACGTGTTTTAGATATGATACTAACATTAATCACTAAAACTTCCTCAACGTTTTATAGATATGACATTAACATTAACTAGTAAAACGCCCTAAACGTGTTAAAAATGTGATAATTATATTAACTAGTAACAAAATCCTTAACGTGTAAAAGATATAATATTATCTTAAACACTAAAGCACCCTCAACTTGTTGTAGATATAATATTAATATTATCCAGTAAAACATCCTCAACGTGTTGTAAATATGATATTAACACTAACTATTAAAACATCTTAAACATGTTGTAGATACAATATTAAACTTAACCACTAAAACATTCTCAACGTGTTGTAAATAAGATATTAACACTAACCAATAAAACATCCTCAACCTGTTGTACATCTAATACTGAACCTAATCAGTAACATACCCTGGACATGTTGTATACATAATATTAATATAAACAACTAAAACATCCTCAACCTCTTGTACATCTAATACTGAACCTAATCAGTAACATACCCTGGACATGTTGTATACATAATATTAATATAAACCACTAAAACATCTTCAACCTGTTGTACATCTAATACAGAACCAAATCAGTAACATACACTGGACATGTTGCATACATAATATTAATATACACCACTAAAACATCCTCAACCTGTTGTACATCTAATACTGAACCTAATCAGTAACATACCCTGGACATGTTGTATACATAATATTAATATAAACTACTAAAACATCCTCAACCTGTTGTACATCTAATACTGAACCTAATCAGTAACATACCCTGGACATGTTGTATACATAATATTAATATAAACCACTAAAACATCCTCAACCTGTTGTACATCTAATACTGAACCTAATCAGTAACATACCCTGGACATGTTGTATACATAATATTAATATAAACCACTAAAACATCCTCAACCTGTTGTACATCTAATACTAAACCTAATCAATAACATACCTTGGCATGTTGTATACATAATATTAATATAAACCACTAAAACATCCTCAACCTGTTGTACATCTAATACTGAACCTAATCAGTAACATACCCTGGACATGTTGTATACATAATATTAATATAAACCACAAAACAACCTCAACCTGTTGTACATCTAATACTGAGCCTAATCAGTAACATACCCTGGACATGTTGTATACATAATATTAATATAAACCACTAAAACATCTTCAACCTGTTATACATCTAATACTGAACCTAATCAGTAACATACCCTGGACATCTTGTATACAAAATATTAATATAAACCACTAAAACATCCTCAACCTGTTGTACATCTAATATTTAACCTAATCAGTAACATACCCTGGACATGTTGTATGCATAATATTAATATAAACTACTAAAACATCCTCAACCTGTTTAACATCTAATACTAAACCTAATCAGTAACATACCTTGGACATGTTGTATACATAATATTAATATAAACCACTAAAACATCCTCAACCTGTTGTACATCTAATACTGAACCTAATCAGTAACATACCCTGGACATGTTGTATACATAATATTAATATAAACCACTAAAACATCCTCAACCTGTTGTACATCTAATACTGAACCTAATCAGTAACATACCCTGGACATGTTGTATACATAATATTAATATAAACCACTAAAACATCCTCAACCTGTTGTACATCTAATACTAAACCTAATCAATAACATACCTTGGACATGTTGTATACATAATATTAATATAAACCACTAAAACATCCTCAACCTGTTGTACATCTAATACTGAACCTAATCAGTAACATACCCTCGACATGTTGTATACATAATATTAATATAAACCACTAAAACATCCTCAACCTGTTGTACATCTAATATTTAACCTAATCAGTAACATACCCTGGACATGTTGTATGCATAATATTAATATAAACTACTAAAACATCCTCAACCTGTTTAACATCAAATACTGAACCTAATCAGTAACATACTCTGGACATGTTGTATACATAATATTAATATAAACTATTAAAACATCCTCAACCTGTTGTACATCTAATACTGAACCTAATCAGTAACATACCCTGGACATGTTGTATACATAATATTAATATAAACCACTAAAACATCTTCAACCTGTTGTACATCTAATACTGAACCTAATCACTAACATACCCTGGACATGTTGTATACATAATATTAATATAAAACATTAAAACATCCTCAACCTGTTGTACATCTAATACTTAACCTAATCAGTAACATACCCTGGACATGTTGTATACATAATATTAATATAAACCACTAAAAAATCCTCAACCTGTTGTACATCTAATACTAAACCTAATCAGTAACATACCCTGGACATGTTGTATACATAATATTAATATAAACCATTAAAACATCCTCAACCTGTTGTACATCAAATACTGAACATAATCAGTAACATACTCTGGACATGTTGTATACATAATATTAATATAAACCATTAAAACATCCTCAACCTGTTGTACATCTAATACTGAACCTAATCAGTAACATACCCTGGACATGTTGTATACATAATATTAATATAAACCACTAAAACATCCTCAACCTGTTGTACATCTAATACTGAGCCTAATCAGTAACATACCCTAAACATGTTGTATACATAATATTAATATAAACCACTAAAACATCCTCAACCTGTTGTACATCTAATACTAAACCTAATCAGTAACATACCTGGACATGTTGTATACATAATATTAATATAAACCACTAAAACATCCTCAACCTGTTGTACATCTAATACTGAACCTAATCAGTAACATACCCTGGACATGTTGTATACATAATATTAATATAAACCACTAAAACATCCTCAACCTGTTGTACATCTAATACTGAACCTAATCAGTAACATACCCTGGACATGTTGTATACATAATATTAATATAAACCATTAAAACATCCTCAACCTGTTGTACATCTAATACTTAACCTAATCAGTAACATACCCTGGACATGTTGTATACATAATATTAATATAAACCACTAAAAATCCTCAACCTGTTGTACATCTAATACTAAACCTAATCAGTAACATACCCTGGACATGTTGTATACATAATATTAATATAAACCATTAAAACATCCTCAACCTGTTGTACATCTAATACTGAACATAATCAGTAACATACCCTGGACATGTTGTATACATAATATTAATATAAACTATTAAAACATCCTCAACCTGTTGTACATCTAATACTGAAACTAATCAGTAACATACCCTGGAAATGTTGTATACATAATATTAATATAAACCACTAAAACATCCTCAACCTGTTGTACATCTAATACTGAACCTAATCAGTAACATACCCTGGACATGTTGTATACATAATATTAATATAAACCACTAAAACATCCTCAACCTGTTGTACATCTAATACTGAACCTAATCAGTAACATACCCTGGACATGTTGTATACATAATATTAATATAAACCACTAAAACATCCTCAACCTGTTGTACATCTAATACTTAACCTAATCAGTAACATACCCTGGACATGTTGTATGCATAATATTAATATAAACTACTAAAACATCCTCAACCTGTTTAACATCTAATACTAAACCTAATCAGTAACATACCTTGGACATGTTGTATACATAATATTAATATAAACCACTAAAACATCCTCAACCTGTTGTACATCTAATACTGAACCTAATCAGTAACATACCTGGACATGTTGTATACATAATATTAATATAAACCACTAAAACATCCTCAACCTGTTGTACATCTAATACTGAACCTAATCAGTAACATACCCTGGACATGTTGTATACATAATATTAATATAAACCACTAAAACATCCTCAACCTGTTGTACATCTAATACTGAACCTAATCAGTAACATACCCTGCACATGTTGTATACATAATATTAATATAAACCACTAAAACATCCTCAACCTGTTGTACATCTAATACTAAACCTAATCAGTAACATACCCTGGACATGTTGTATACATAATATTAATATAAACCATTAAAACATCCTCAACCTGTTGTACATCTAATACTGAACCTAATCAGTAACATACCCTGGACATGTTGTATACATAATATTAATATAAACCATTAAAACATCCTCAACCTGTTGTACATCTAATACTGAACCTAATCAGTAACATACCCTGGACATGTTGTATACATAATATTAATATAAACCACTAAAACATCCTCAACCTGTTGTACATCTAATACTGAACCTAATCAGTAACATACCCTGGACATGTTGTATACATAATATTAATATAAACCACTAAAACATCCTCAACCTGTTGTACATCTAATACTAAACCTAATCAGTAACATACCCTGGACATGTTGTATACATAATATTAATATAAACCATTAAAACATCCTCAACCTGTTGTACATCTAATACTGAACCTAATCAGTAACATACCCTGGACATGTTGTATACATAATATTAATATAAACCACTAAAACATCCTCAACCTGTTGTACATCTAATACTGAACCTAATCAGTAACATACCCTGGACATGTTGTATACATAATATTAATATAAACCACTAAAACATCCTCAACCTGTTTAACATCTAATACTAAACCTAATCAGTAACATACCTGGACATGTTGTATACATAATATTAATATAAACCACTAAAACATCCTCAACCTGTTGTACATCTAATACTGAACCTAATCAGTAACATACCCTGGACATGTTGTATACATAATATTAATATAAACCATTAAAACATCCTCAACCTGTTGTACATCTAATACTGAACCTAATCAGTAACATACCCTGGACATGTTGTATACATAATATTAATATAAACCACTAAAACATCCTCAACCTGTTGTACATCTAATACTGAACCTAATCAGTAACATATCCTAAACATGTTGTATACATAATATTAATATAAACCACTAAAACATCCTCAACCTGTTGTACATCTAATACTAAACCTAATCAGTAACATACCTGGACATGTTGTATACATAATATTAATATAAACCACTAAAACATCCTCAACCTGTTGTTCATCTAATACTGAACCTAATCAGTAACATACCCTGGACATGTTGTATACATAATATTAATATAAACCACTAAAACATCCTCAACCTGTTGTACATCTAATACTAAAATTAATCAGTAACATACCCTGGACATGTTGTATACATAATATTAATATAAACCATTAAAACATCCTCAACCTGTTGTACATCTAATACTGAACCTAATCAGTAACATACCCTGGACATGTTGTATACATAATATTAATATAAACCACTAAAACATCCTCAACCTGTTGTACATCTAATACTGAACCTAATCAGAAACATACCCTGGACATGTTGTATACATAATATTAATATAAACCACTAAAACATCCTCAACCTGTTGTACATCTAATACTGAACCTAATCAGTAACATACCCTGGACATGTTGTATACATAATATTAATATAAACCACTAAAACATCCTCAACCTGTTGTGCATCTAATACTGAGTACCTAATCAGTAACATACCCTGGACATGTTGTAACATGTTGTATACATAATATTAATATAAACCACTAAAACATCCTCAACCTGTTGTACATCTAATACTAAACCTAATCAGTAACATATTGGACATGTTTGTATACATAATATTAATATAAACCACTAAAACATCCTCAACCTGTTGTGCATCTAATACTGAACCTAATCAGTAACATACCCTGGACATGTTGTATACATAATATTAATATAAACCACTAAAACATCCTCAACCTGTTGTACATCTAATACTGAACCTAATCAGTAACATACCCTGGACATGTTGTATACATAATATTAATATAAACCACTAAAACATCCTCAACCTGTTGTACATCTAATACTGAACCTAATCAGTAACATACCCTGGACATGTTGTATACATAATATTAATATAAACCACTAAAACATCCTCAACCTGTTGTACATCTAATACTAAACCTAATCAGTAACATACCCTGGACTGGACATGTTATAAACCACAAAACATCCTCAACCTGTTGTACATCTAATACTGAACCTAATCAGTAACATACTCTGGACATGTATACATAATATTAATATAAACCACTAAAACATCCTCAACCTGTTGTGCATCTAATACTGAACCTAATCAGTAACATACCCTGGACTGGACATGTTGTATCTAATACATAATATTAATATAAACTATTAAAACATCCTCAACCTGTTGTACATCTAATACTGAACCTAATCAGTAACATACCCTGGACATGTTGTATACATAATATTAATATAAACCACTAAAACATCCTCAACCTGTTGTGCACATCTAATACTGAACCTAATCAACCTGTTTTAAATACTGATACCCTGGACATGTTGTATACATAATATTAATATAAACCACTAAAACATCCTCAACCTGTTGTACATCTAATACTGAACCTAATCAGTAACATACCCTGGACATGTTGTATACATAATATTAATATAAACCACTAAAACATCCTCAACCTGTTGTACATCTAATACTGAACCTAATCAGTAACATACCCTGGACATGTTGTATACATAATATTAATATAAACCACTAAAACATCCTCAACCTGTTGTACATCTAATACTAAACCTAATCAGTAACATACCTGGACATGTTGTATACATAATATTAATATAAACCACTAAAACATCCTCAACCTGTTGTACATCTAATACTGAACCTAATCAGTAACATACCCTGGACATGTTGTATACATAATATTAATATAAACCACTAAAACATCCTCAACCTGTTGTACATCTAATACTGAACCTAATCAGTAACATACCCTGGACATGTTGTATACATAATATTAATATAAACCACTAAAACATCCTCAACCTGTTGTACATCTAATACTGAACCTAATCAGTAACATACCCTGGACATGTTGTATACATAATATTAATATAAACCACTAAAACATCCTCAACCTGTTGTGCATCTAATACTGAACCTAATCAGTAACATACCCTGGACATGTTGTATACATAATATTAATATAAACCATTAAAATCATCCTCAACCTGTTGTACATCTAATACTGAACCTAATCAGTAACATACCCTGGACATGTTGTATACATAATATTAATATAAACCACTAAAACATCCTCAACCTGTTGTACATCTAATACTGAACCTAATCAGTAACATACCCTGGACATGTTGTATACATAATATTAATATAAACCACTAAAACATCCTCAACCTGTTGTGCATCTAATACTGAACCTAATCAGTAACATACCCTGTTGACATGTTGTATACATGTTGTATATATTAATATAAACCACTAAAACATCCTCAACCTGTTGTGCATCTAATACTGAACCTAATCAGTAACATACCCTGGACATGTTGTATACATAATATTAATATAAACCACTAAAACATCCTCAACCTGTTGTACATCTAATACTGAACCTAATCAGTAACATACCCTGGACATGTTGTATACATAATATTAATATAAACCACTAAAACATCCTCAACCTGTTGTACATCTAATACTGAACCTAATCAGTAACATACCCTGGACATGTTGTATACATAATATTAATATAAACCACTAAAACATCATCCTCAACCTGTTTACTAAAAACATCTAATACTGAACCTAATCAGTTGTAATCATACCTAATCGGTACATGGACATGTTGTATACATAATATTAATATAAACCACTAAAACATCCTCAACCTGTTGTGCATCTAATACTGAACCTAATCAGTAACATACCCTGGACATGTTGTATACATAATATTAATATAAACCACTAAAACATCCTCAACCTGTTGTACATCTAATACTGAACCTAATCAGTAACATACCCTGGACATGTTGTATACATAATATTAATATAAACCACTAAAACATCCTCAACCTGTTGTACATCTAATACTGAACCTAATCAGTAACATACCCTGGACATGTTGTATACATAATATTAATATAAACCACTAAAACATCCTCAACCTGTTGTACATCTAATACTGAACCTAATCAGTAACATACCCTGGACATGTTGTATACATAATATTAATATAAACCACTAAAACATCCTCAACCTGTTGTACATCTAATACTGAACCTAATCAGTAACATACCCTGGACATGTTGTATACATAATATTAATATAAACCACTAAAACATCCTCAACCTGTTGTGCATCTAATACTAAATATACCCTGGAACCTAATCAGTAACATACCCTGGACATGTTGTATACATAATATTAATATAAACCACTAAAACATCCTCAACCTGTTGTGCATCTAATACTGAACCTAATCAGTAACATACCCTGGACATGTTGTATACATAATATTAATATAAACCACTAAAACATCCTCAACCTGTTGTGCATCTAATACTGAACCTAATCAGTAACATACCCTGGACATGTTGTATACATAATATTAATATAAACCACTAAAACATCCTCAACCTGTTGTACATCTAATACTGAACCTAATCAGTAACATACCCTGGACATGTTGTATACATAATATTAATATAAACCACTAAAACATCCTCAACCTGTTGTACATCTAATACTGAACCTAATCAGTAACATACCCTGGACATGTTGTATACATAATATTAATATAAACCACTAAAACATCCTCAACCTGTTGTGCATCTAATACTGAACCTAATCAGTAACATACCCTGGACATGTTGTATACATAATATTAATATAAACCACTAAAACATCCTCAACCTGTTGTGCATCTAATACTGAACCTAATCAGTAACATACCCTGACATGTTGTATACATAATATTAATATAAACCACTAAAACATCCTCAACCTGTTGTACATCTAATACTGAACCTAATCAGTAACATACCCTGGACATGTTGTATACATAATATTAATATAAACCACTAAAACATCCTCAACCTGTTGTACATCTAATACTGAACCTAATCAGTAACATACCCTGGACATGTTGTGTATACATAATATTAATATAAACCACTAAAACATCCTCAACCTGTTGTGCATCTAATACTGAACCTAATCAGTAACATACCCTGGACATGTTGTATACATAATATTAATATAAACCACTAAAACATCCTCAACCTGTTGTACATCTAATACTGAACCTAATCAGTAACATACCCTGGACATGTTGTATACATAATATTAATATAAACCACTAAAACATCCTCAACCTGTTGTACATCTAATACTGAACCTAATCAGTAACATACCCTGGACATGTTGTATACATAATATTAATATAAACCACTAAAACATCCTCAACCTGTTGTACATCTAATACTGAACCTAATCAGTAACATACCCTGGACATGTTGTATACATAATATTAATATAAACCACTAAAACATCCTCAACCTGTTGTGCATCTAATACTGAACCTAATCAGTAACATACCCTGGACATGTTGTATACATAATATTAATATAAACCACTAAAACATCCTCAACCTGTTGTGCATCTAATACTGAACCTAATCAGTAACATACCCTGGACATGTTGTATACATAATATTAATATAAACCACTAAAACATCCTCAACCTGTTGTGCATCTAATACTGAACATACTGGAATGTTGTATACATAATAACATAAAACCCTCAACCTGTTGACAATACTGAACCTAATCAGTAACATACCCTGGACATAATACATAATATTAATATAAACCACTAAAACATCCTCAACCTGTTGTACATCTAATACTGAACCTAATCAGTAACATACCCTGGACATGTTGTATACATAATATTAATATAAACCACTAAAACATCCTCAACCTGTTGTACATCTAATACTGAACCTAATCAGTAACATACCCTGGACATGTTGTATACATAATATTAATATAAACCACTAAAACATCCTCAACCTGTTGTATCAATACTGAATAATCAGTAACATACCCTGGACATGTTGTATACATAATATTAATATAAACCACTAAAACATCCTCAACCTGTTTGTGCATCTAATACTGAACCTAATCAGTAACATACCTGGACATGTTGTATACATAATATTAATATAAACCACTAAAACATCCTCAACCTGTTGTACATCTAATACTGAACCTAATCAGTAACATACCCTGGACATGTTGTATACATAATATTAATATAAACCACTAAAACATCCTCAACCTGTTGTGCATCTAATACTGAACCTAATCAGTAACATACCCTGGACATGTTGTATACATAATATTAATATAAACCACTAAAACATCCTCAACCTGTTGTACATCTAATACTGAACCTAATCAGTAACATACCCTGGACATGTTGTATACATAATATTAATATAAACCACTAAAACATCCTCAACCTGTTGTACATCTAATACTGAACCTAATCAGTAACATACCCTGGACATGTTGTATACATAATATTAATATAAACCACTAAAACATCCTCAACCTGTTGTGCATCTAATACTGAACCTAATCAACATACCCTGTAATAATATTAATATAAACCATACCCTCAACCTGGACATACTGAACCTTCAGTATACCCTGGACATACATATATAATATAAACCACTAAAACATCCTCAACCTGTTGTACATCTAATACTGAACCTAATCAGTAACATACCCTGGACATGTTGTATACATAATATTAATATAAACCACTAAAACATCCTCAACCTGTTGTACATCTAATACTGAACCTAATCAGTAACATACCCTGGACATGTTGTATACATAATATTAATATAAACCACTAAAACATCCTCAACCTGTTGTGCATCTAATACTGAACCTAATCAGTAACATACCCTGGACATGTTGTATACATAATATTAATATAAACCACTAAAACATCCTCAACCTGTTGTACATCTAATACTGAACCTAATCAGTAACATACCCTGGACATGTTGTATACATAATATTAATATAAACCACTAAAACATCCTCAACCTGTTGTACATCTAATACTGAACCTAATCAGTAACATACCCTGGACATGTTGTATACATAATATTAATATAAACCACTAAAACATCCTCAACCTGTTGTGCATCTAATACTGAACCTAATCAGTAACATACCCTGGACATGTTGTATACATAATATTAATATAAACCACTAAAACATCCTCAACCTGTTGTGCATCTAATACTGAACCTAATCAGTAACATACCCTGGACATGTTGTATACATAATATTAATATAAACCACTAAAACATCCTCAACCTGTTGTACATCTAATACTGAACCTAATCAGTAACATACCCTGGACATGTTGTATACATAATATTAATATAAACCACTAAAACATCCTCAACCTGTTGTACATCTAATACTGAACCTAATCAGTAACATACCCTGGACATGTTGTATACATAATATTAATATAAACCACTAAAACATCCTCAACCTGTTGTACATCTAATACTGAACCTAATCAGTAACATACCCTGGACATGTTGTATACATAATATTAATATAAACCACTAAAACATCCTCAACCTGTTGTGCATCTAATACTGAACCTAATCAGTAACATACCCTGGACATGTTGTATACATAATATTAATATAAACCACTAAAACATCCTCAACCTGTTGTGCATCATCTAATACTGACACCTAAAACATCCTCAACCTGTTTAACATCTAAATTAATCAGTAATATACATGTTGTATACATGGACATGTTGTATACATAATATTAATATAAACCACTAAAACATCCTCAACCTGTTGTACATCTAATACTGAACCTAATCAGTAACATACCCTGGACATGTTGTATACATAATATTAATATAAACCACTAAAACATCCTCAACCTGTTGTGCATCTAATACTGAACCTAATCAGTAACATACCCTGGACATGTTTGGTATACATAATATTAATATAAACCACTAAAACATCCTCAACCTGTTGTACATCTAATACTGAACCTAA
>NC_134832.1:137465336-137535133 GCF_004210375.1 Tachypleus tridentatus | reverse complement strand
TTTCAAATAAATATATATTATATGTATATATTTCTGATTTATAATAATCAAAATATTAAGACACAAAACAGAGTTTAGCTTGATTAGTTCGGAATATATTCAAATAAACTTCTTACCCGTACAAATATATCCAACAACTGTAATATAAACTTTTACCCGTACAACATATCCAAACAACTGTAATATAAACTTTTACCCGTACAACATATCCAGCAACTGTAATATAAACTTTTACCCGTACAACATATCCAAACAACTGTAATATAAACTTTTTACTTACCTGTACAACATATATCCAGCAACTGTAATATAAACTTTTACCCGTACAACATATCCAGCAACTGTAATATAAACTTTTACCCGTACAACATATCCAGCAACTGTAATATAAACTTTTACCCGTACAACATATCCAGCAACTGTAATATAAACTTTTACCCGTACAACATATCCAGCAACTGTAATATAAACTTTTTTACCCGTGTAACATATCCAGCAAAACAACTGTACATATAAAACTTTTTTACCCGTACAACATATCCAGCAACTGTATATAAACTTTACCCGTACAACATATCCAGCAACTGTAATATATAAACTTTTACCCGTACAACATATCCAAAACAACAACTGTAATATAAACTTTTTTTACCCGTACAACATATCCAGCAACTGTAATATAAACTTTTACCCGTACAACGTATCCAGAACAACTGTAATATAAACTTTTACCCGTACAACATATCAATAGCAACTGTAATATAAACTTTACCCGTACAACATATCCAAACAACTGTAATATAAACTTTTACCCGTACAACATATCAAGTAAACAACTGTAATATAAACTTTTACCCGTACAACATATCCAAACAACTGTAATATAAACTTTTACCCGTACAACATATCCAAACAACTGTAATATAAACTTTTACCCGTACAACATATCCAGCAACTGTAATATAAACTTTTACCCGTACAAAATATCCAAACAACTGTAATATAAACTTTTACCCGTACAACATATCCAGCAACTGTAAATATAAACTTTTACCCGTACAACATATCAAACAGCACTGTAATATAAACTTTACCCGTACAACATATCCAGTAACTGTAATATAAACTTTTGCCGGTACAACTATATCATCAAGCAACTGTATATGAGCTTTTACCGTTTCTGACAGCATCCAGCAACTGTAATATAAACTTTTACCCGTACAACATATCCAGCAACTGTATTATAAACTTTTACCCGTACAACATATCAAACAATGACTATAAACTTTTACCGGTACAACATATCAAAGACCACTGTATAATATAAACTTTACCCGTTACAACATATCCAAACAACTGTAATATAAACTTTTGCCGTTACAACATATCCAGCAACTGTAATAAACTTTTTTTACCCGTTGCAACGTAAAATCCGGCAACTGTAGTATATGCTTTTTCCTTCAAGCCATTACAGGCAACTGTAATATAACTTTTTTACCAACATATCCAGCAACTGTAATATAAAACTTTTTACCCGTACAACATATCCAGCAACTGTAATATAAACTTTTACCCGTGACAACATATCCAAACAACTGTAATAACTCGTTGATGGTACTGGAGTTAAATACATTGTAATATTATTTGAATTTCCTAAACCAACATCCGGGGTTCCATTCCTTACAATGTACAAAGGGCAAATAGCTCTTTACACATCTTTGTGCTTAACCAAAGGAAGCTGGCATTTTGTCTTAATTAAATAATTCAGTTTATTATACTTGATACTGATTCATTCATAGACATATTATTAGACCTATTACCATGGTTACGTCTTAAATCAATGCTATAGAGATTAGGGTATAGTTTTGTTCATACTTGAAAAGCTGAACCCATGTAAAATTGAGGATCCTTATTGGTTAATATCAGTCGGCTGCTAGCGACATCACATTTTCTGTTTTTAAACGATAGGTAACAGGCAATATGACTACAAATACAAATAACATTTGTTTCAAACAAGATGCAGGAAAAACTGCAAATGAGAAACAGACGAGTGACCTTTCACCCTTCTGCAGGTAAACCCGCCCTATCAACTCGTTCCCATTCTATTGGTCATCTCTAAATTTTTGCACAAGTGTTCTTCTTGTAAAGCAACTGTGCGCAATTATTTTCGTAATAATTCACCTGACCTCTATTGGAATGGTATGTTAAGGATAGAAAAAACAAACAAACTCAACGTGCTTAGCAGGACCATGTTCGTTGAAAAAACGATACTTAATTGTCCACATCTTAAATTTCGTTGGTACGCGTTTCTTTGCTGTGTGACTTGGTGCGATTGGATTACAGGAAATAGAATCCCGTTTCTAATACTCGTTGTGCATTAAATAAAAGTTTCTTTGTTTGTTTGTTTTTGAATTTTTGCACAAAGATACATGAGAGCTATCTGCGTTAGCCGACCCTAATTTAGCAGTGTAAGACTAGAGGGAAAGCAGCTAGTCATCACCACCCACCACCGAATCTTAGGCTACTCTTTTACCAACGAATAATGGGATTGATCATAATAATATAACGCCTCCACGGCTGTAAGGATGAACATATTATTTGGTGTGACGGGGTGTGGAACCCGCGACTCTCAGGTTACATGTTGAGAGCCCTAACCACCTTGCGATGCCGTACTATTAATTAAAATAAACTTGCCATTTGTGTGCTATTATCTGATAAAGAGAAGAATTAGACTATAAATCATTCTCGGTTTGTGATTCTTTAATTGATGAAGTGATGTGCTTTGTATTTTAAAATATTTAATTAGTAGAAAGTATTTAAAAATTTCACTTATTGTATGTTTTATATTTCCGTTGTTAGAACTACGTACTTTACCCTTACATCATTAAAAGCTTTGTAACTAATTAACTACGAAAAAGAAGGTTTTTTTTATCACACCTGCACGTGAGTTCATGTTTTTGTCCATATAAGGGAATTAATAACCCATGATTTGTATTATATATCCAACATAACTGTTCATTTTATCCCAAACAGAGCAGACTCATGTTCGATTCCCCTCGGTGGACACAGCAGATAGCCAGATGTGGCTTTGCTTAAAAGAAAAACAAACACAATCATGTTGGACATAAAGAAGCCTGAAAATGACGTATTGTTTCAAAGAATCCGGTGTTAAAAATATAGTCTTCAACTTGTGTTTTATCACGGATTCGTTGTGTCTGGGCCCGACATGGCCAAGTAGTTTCGCGCTTTCGACTCACAATCTCAGAGTCGCGGGCTCAAATCCCGTCTAACCAAAACATGCTCATCCTTTCGGCCGAGAGAGCGTTGTAATGTAACAACCAATCCTACTCTTTGTTGGTGAAATATGAGTAATATTTTTGTGATGTAACATACCTTTTGAAGAGGTTCGCTTCGTTTATTTTAGACCAAAACCACATTGAGCTGTCTGCTGTGTCCATAGCAGGGAATCACGCCCGGATTTTAGAGCTGAACGTCCATAAACTACCGCTATCAGATCGAAGTATTGTAGATGAAGTAAAGTATTTCTCAATACCGGTTTAAACTAGTTGGCTTCAGTGAAACATAGGTTAAACTATGCGTTCTTACGTTATTTTTTGAGTCGCAAAAATTACAGTCCATATATCTCATGTTTCAGAGATGTCGGCAGGTGTAACTAACCCTCACACACGGGAGGTACGAAATGTCCCCCAGCAGGGGACTAGGGAGAAGGGGGTCAAAAGCTTCCGACACTCTCTGTGATTGTATAAAATTTGTTAATTTCGAAAATTCTCTATTTTTACTTTCCTAATTTCGGTTTGGAAGTTTGCATCCTGTGGAAAAAGCTTACGTGTACGTATGCTGTGGATAAATACGCGGCGTCTTTATCTCTGATAGGGT
Source organism: Tachypleus tridentatus (assembly GCF_004210375.1). NCBI lineage: Eukaryota > Metazoa > Arthropoda > Merostomata > Xiphosura > Limulidae > Tachypleus > Tachypleus tridentatus. Next base: position 137,531,236 of record NC_134832.1, on the reverse strand, counting down.
AACTTATTGTCAGTCAGTCGCCTGTGTATTTATAGCTACAAGACACTAACAAGGCTTATGCGAGTAGCGTACCTAAATCTAGTCATTTGTTGTTGTTGAAATAATTTTTATAGATTGCTTTTCATAAAATGGGTGCCCTGAAAAAGAGCACATGAATATTAACATCATATAAGATTAACTGTAGTTTCTTTACTATAAAAGTCACAAAGATCATTTAGTTCAAATATATAAAGACAGAGGAGGAGTTCTGTTTTTTGGAATTTCACACAAAGCTACTCGAGGGCTATCTGTGCTAGCCGTCCCTAATTTAGCAGTGTAAGACTAGAGGGAAGGCAGCTAGTCATCACCACCCACCGCCAACTCTTGGGCTACTCTTTTACCAACGAAAAGTGGGATTGACCGTCAAATTATAACGCCCCCACGGCTGGGAGGGCGAGCATGTTTGGCGCGAGTCGGGCGCGAACCCGCGACCCTCAGATTACGAAGCACACCCTTAACACGCAGCACAAAGCTACACAATGGGCTATCTGTGCTCTGCCCACCTCGGGTATTGAAACCCGCTTTATAGCGTTGTAAGTCCGCAGACATACCGCTGAGCCACTGGGAGGCCATCTAGTCAGTCGCAAGACGTTTGTTTGGTTTTTTGGTGTGTTTTATGCCAGCGAGAAATAAGATATTTAGTTTTTAACAAACTTATTTTATTTTCCTACGTTTTAAAAGCTTGGGTTGAAAATGTTTGTAGCGTCTCATAATCGGCACGTTTTAATGTACTAAACAACTGGTATTTTTGTTGTATGTTTTTATTATCGCAGTACCGAATAAGCAGACAGTCTGAATTGCGACAAAAAAAAAACAACACTCGATCAAAGCCGAGTTTTGTCCGACTATACACGATTGTTCGAAGTGTGTTATTTAAAAATAAATGTTGTTTAATCGTAAATCTATATATGCATGGGTTTTATTTAAAATTCCTTTCTGCATTCAGCACGAATCACGTGACTGAAGAAAGCCCACCATTACATTCCTTATCCTCGAAAATGAACCTAATTATTAATACTACAACTTGTTCTGGCTGGCAGAGATAAATATACAAATAAATTAAATTGTATTATTTACAAATTATTCTCCTTTATGCAAATACCTCATACTGTTTTACGCTGTTTCTTTTTTAGCTTCTAAGGAATTTACTTTTTCATTACTTCACCATTCATATTTTTAGGTAGATTACCATTTGATTTTGGTAAGCCTTGGATGTCGTTTGCTACTCATGATAGTTTACTGCTATTAATACACTTAAACGAGTATAATTACTAAATACTCCTAAAGTGGTAGCCCTCTAGTGGCACAGCAGAATGTCTGCGGAGTTATACTTCTGAAAACCGGGTTTCGATACCTGTAATGGACAGAGAACAAATAGTCCTCTGTGTAGCCTTGTGCTTAACTACAAACAATGGCCTTAGTAAATAATTTCTAGTCAGCTAACTAGAACTCTTAACTCCTCCCTCTGTCTTTATATATTTGAACTAAATGATCTTCGTGACTTTTACAGTAAAGAAGCCACAGTTCATTTTATATGATGTTAATATTCATGTGCTCTTTTTCAGTGCACCCACTTTATGAAGAGTAATCTATAAAAATTATAGATTTATTATCTTTCCGTCTTATCTTTCGTTTTCTCTTCCATTCACACAACCACCCTGAATACGTAAAACTGTGATTATTATTTTGATACGTTATTTTCACTTAAGACGTATTTTAACACAAAACATGATTATAATGTGAAAGATCAAGTGAGCACACAAATATCATAATTCATATTTACGTTTTTCAATGTTTATTTCTCCTCTGTTGATGTTTCACTTCGTTTCAGTCTAACCCAGGTTTGTGTTTCACTGAATGTTTTTTTCTTCGAGTGTCTGATTTAAAAAAAACCAACAAGAAACGATTTTCGAGCTCCTGGTCACAGTTGTTTCTTTTTTCAGAGGGCAGGAGGACCATTCCGTTCAGCCAAAGGATCATTAGATCACCTTACTAGCTGTATCACTATTAAATGCATGCATGCATAATATGAGATAATTTAGGTTCTTGGGAGTCCAGCAGAACTAGGAGAGCAGAGAAAGAGGGCGCTCACTTCTCTCAGTTACTGAGTTTCCTGCGTGGGAATTCGCACTCGGGATAGGCTTAGTGGCTCGGACAGTTTACTCTGGGTGCGAACCTGTTTAAAACTTCGAGACTTGAATAAGTTGTGCTTTTTGTTGTTGTTGTATTTTTTTTATCCGTGCAAGTAGAATTTTTAAATCCCGCTGCACGAGTTATCTCACTTTCGAAACAAACTCGTGATTCTTTGTCCACACGAACGACACCTCATGCAAAAACAACAAACGGATTAAACAACCCATGGCTCAAGCATAACAACCCCCAAAATTTGGAGTACAGATATGAGAGTAAACAGTCAGCACTCGCCGCTTTCAGGTTTCTCTTAAGATAATAGCGAGGATAACTATCACTCTTATAACGCACCCGAAACTAAAAGTGTAAAACGTGTTTGGTTGTACCACGTCTCAACTACAAAACCATCGGGTCCACAAACCGATACACTAACCAAGAAGCTACGCTGTAGAATTCCAACTTATTAAACTTAAAGCTGGATTATCGAGCGGCGGAAGAGGTCTGTACGATATTCCATTATCATCAGAATAAGTCAATAACAAGGTTGCTAAATGAACGTTACAGTCATGCAAGAAAATACGTTTATAAAGTATTTTTAGCTTTAAAAATCACGTGCAGTAAATGAGGAATGCTAACACTCTCGTGCTGCTAACCAAGAAAGAAATACAGATTCGTTTATTATGTTTCCATAGAAACCTAGCACAGGTGTCGCATACACTTGGGTTAGTTAGTCGACCTCTAGTTACAAAACTTCCATAGCATATAAACTGGCATCAGAACCAAAAGAATGAAGTAAAGAAACGAGTAGATAAAGTAAAAAAGTAGCTTGGAAAAATAATTATTACATAATTCTGTTAAGAGAAATCGTTTAGCATCCATTTACTTTATTAGTTGTGTTAGGCTAAGAACAAGCATTTCATTTCATGATCTAAATATACCACTTTTGATCAATCTTATCTGGGAGAAAAGTGTCACTCCAAATAATTCTCAGTCCTTTATAAAACTATTGTTCGGTAAATTGTATGTAACCAGAAACGAACACTTCAACTGATATCCTTAAACTTTAAAGGAGAAATTATATATAAATCTTATATCTTGTATTATTGGAAGAAGAGTTGCTCTCAGAAAGTCAGTGGTTATCATTGGTATAATAATGATTTCAAGCTGATAGTTTCCAGTCCACCTTTTAGCAAATCCTTTATTTTCGTCTCTCGTATGGGCCAGGAACGAAAGATATATCCTTTTGTCTTCCTTTCATGGCATTGAAAAGCACGATTTCTTTAACTTTTGTATTGGACTAAAACCTATCACTCCATTTCATTCCAATATGTTTCAGATGTTTGAATATCTTAATTTGTTTCGGTGTTACCAAACCAACCTTTCCCCACCCCCAAAAAAAAAAAAAACAACAACAAACAAATTTGTCTGATACGTCTTCCAGTAGCAAAGCAGACTTACAACGCTCGAAACCGGGTTTTGTTGGTAAAAGAACAGATAGCTCATTGTGTAGGTTTGTGCTTCATTACAAAGAGATAAACTGTCTGATACTTAGAGCACCCAGGGAGTGAAAGGAGAGTAACACATTTTATCAATTGTATCAGATGACAAAAATAGCTTCACCAGGTGGTGATGACTGGAGAATATACCAGATGTAGATCAAAATGTTTGCATGCACATTTACATAAAAATAAACCTGCGTAGAGATACACGTGAAGAATTTAGTTTGTTTGTTTATTTTTTAATTTCACGCAAAGCTACACGAGGGCTATCTGCGTTAGCCATTCCTAATTTGGCAGCGTAAGAGTAGAGGGAAGGCAGCTAGTCATCACCAGCCACTACCAACTCTTGGGCTACTCTTTTACTAACGAATAGTGGGATTGACCGTAACATTATAACGACCCCATGGCTGAAAAGGCGAGCATGTTTGGTGTGAAGGAGATTCGAACCCGCGACCCTCCGATTACAAGTCGAGGACCTTAACCATCTCGCCTGCCAGGCCTTTTACAGAGTAAGCTGTTACATTATCCATGTGAATTTTTTATTGAAAAACACCAAGATTGTATCTATTAAACAAAAATCTGGGAATAACTAAGTAGTGAGCTGTGAAATTATGCACGTGATACGTAATGTATAGTTGTCTGTTGTTGTGTATACCTGAGAGTTGATAAAACACAACAAAGGCGAAGTTTACACTGAATGTGAGAAATCAGTCTTTCATTTAATACCTCTTTTAGTTCAATACATTATGTTGTACGTATGAGAACCTGCAGTTAAGATCACTCAGGATTCAGTATACATTATGTTGTACGTATGAGAACCTGCAGTTAAAATCACTCAGGATTCAGTATACATTATGTTGTACGTATGAGAACCTGCAGTTAAAATCACTCAGGATTCAGTATACATTATGTTGTACGTATGAGAACCTGCAGTTAAAATCACTCAGGATTCAGTATACATTATGTTGTACGTATGAGAACCTGCAGTTAAAATCACTCAGGATTCAGTATACATTATGTTGTACGTATGAGAACCTGCAGTTAAAATCACTCAGGATTCAGTATACATTATGTTGTACGTATGAGAACCTGCAGTTAAAATCACTCAGATTCAGTATACATTATGTTGTACGTATGAGAACCTGCAGTTAAAATCACTCAGGATTCAGTATACATTATGTTGTACGTATGAGAACCTGCAGTTAAAATCACTCAGGATTCAGTGTCATAACATTATAGTTCAATATTTTTCCACAAACACACCTAGAAATGCCGTGCTTTACATACCTGTGGTGTAATTTACACATATCGTGTGTGGTATTGTTTAGCTATGGAAATAGCCCAACCTCTCGAAAATTGCTTCCTACGGTAACAGTATGTATATAGATATGTGCGTAGATATATAGATACCACTGTCTGTTTATTATATATATCAAAACTTGTCGTAAAAGCTCTTAAGCTGTGACAAATTTCTACGTCTATTTATATAATATCTGAATTCTCAGCGGGAAATTCTCTCTGTTGTTTTTTTTACGTTTTTGTCTTAACGAGAATTATTTGTTGACATTCTATTCTGAACGTTTTTATATTTTCTACTTTTATGCTGGAAAACATTTACACAAGCATTCATAACGTTTTAGCATTATTAACCAACTATATCAGAGAGACAATGCTGGTACCTCATAAATAATATGCTGTTGTTTATTAAGTAAACGTACCCAATGCACTGCTTATATGAGCATACACTTAATCCGTCAAGTAAACTAGAAAACAAATTACTACACGTAAACAGCTATATTTAGGAGATAATTTACAAATGAAAGGAAACATGCAAATAAAACGCATGAAACATGTATACCGCCGCGACAAATAGCTCAGTAGACAGGCGTCCTGTCAAGTTATTAAAGACTATACATCATGGCATGCAATACACTTCCAAATACACATAGATATGTACAGTGGCGTATTTAGGTAGGGGCTATAGGGGGCTCAGCTCCAGGGCCCATGGTCTTAATGGAGGCTCATTAGTAATTTTATTATATTCAAAATTACATGGAATGTAGAGACCCACAAAATTGTTGGTCCCTGGATCCACGTAACTTTAAATCGGCCACTGGATATGTAATACTGTAAGTCTGTAAATATGGATTAATACAGTTTGTTTTTGGAATTTCGCGCAAAGCTACACGAAGGTTATCTGCCCTAGCCATTCCTGATTTAGCAGTGTAAGTTGGTTGATTTGGTGTTTTATAAAGTAAAGAAACTAATCTATCTGCGCCAGCAGTGTAAAACTATAAGGTGTGTGTTTGTGGTTTTCTTATAGCAAAGCCACATTGGACTATCTGCTGAGTCCACCGAGGGGAATCGAACCCCTGCTTTTTGGGTTGTAAATTCATAGATTTACCGCTGTACCGCTGGGGACCAAGAAAAGGCGGCTAGTAATGATAATCACCTACTGCCAACTCTTGGTGACTCTTTTTAACCAACGAATAGTGATCTTGACCGTCACATTATAACGCTCCACAGTTGAAAAGGATAGCATGTTTGGTGTAACGGGGATTCGAAACCGTGACCTTCAGATTAGGAGTCATGGCGGGCTGATTAATAGAGTACATGCTCAAAAATAATGAATACCCTGAATCTATGTAACAACTGTTAACACTGAACCAGTATCTGTTTGATTAACATATTACATTTCAAACGAGGATACGGCGCCTACTTTCTCTCTCAGTGACAGCCGCAAATAACAGCAAAGGAAGTGTTAAATAAACCGCGTTGCTTCGGCATCGAACTTTCTTATAAGCAACGGTTCTGAGAGTGTGCAAGAACGCTTCTGACATGGTTATATACTTACTACTCAGTTAGCCGTCATAGTTGTGTATAATACAACATGCACTGATTGATTCCTGAATTAACAATTGCCAAAATAAACAATGAGACAAACTGTTCTGTCCATTCTGTTTATCTGGCAACAAATACGTTGTTTTTAATCTTCACCGCTAGGAGCGCTGCGTGACAGTGAAGAAAGGAAATAATCGTCTGGGTTAAAGCTATATCTCGCCGACTCTCTGCCTTGTCCTTACGTTGCTCATTTCAACTGAATCTACCAAATTAATTGATTTTAAGAAGTTGTGAACATTTTCTATGTCAGATCAAAGACTATGCTGTCAGAACCTAAGACTTTACTTCCGATACTGAATTTGTTTCCCATCTTCCTATCAGGCTGTAGTCTTAAAAGGTCTTCCATTCTTTCCACCTCATTAAATCGTTTATTAAGATGAAAAGCGTTGATAAGTCAGAAAAACAAAACAAAACATGTTAAACTGTAAGATTATTTAATCTCACGCAAATCCAGGATTTCTTCAGCAGGAAATGTATTGTGCGATAATAATAAATACGAACTTAAAACCAGAGCCGAATACAAAGTTAGGGTTAGCAGTAGAGTGCTACGCTCACAACAACCTCTAACAACAACGTTATCAGGCGTTTGAGTGTCAGCTGCGCTGGTTTGGACTTATCATTAAGGGGATGCTATTTGTTATGCAGACAGTTAGGGCGAATAAGAACCATGAGGCTGAACAAGTACGTGACCAGCTTCGGTTCGTTTATATGGGTATATCATGGAGGTAGAGCCGTCCCGCCATCCATGGACAATAGTAGCACTTGTGAATATGTTTAGGAGACATAACATCTGATTTGTTACAAATGAAATAAGGCTCAATTGCAATTTTTTACCTGCCCATCAAATAAATTGTAATAAAGTAGATTGCGAGAATAACTGGATTACACCATGTAACACATTTTTTACTTTTTCTTGTTCCTGGACAGAAAGTGTTATTTCCCAATTGCTTATGCCTAAAGTGAATGAAAAATACCTATTTTATCTTCAAACTTTGCCTTTGTGACCTGGGAGCGTATAACGAAAACATGATGGGAGACTATATTTGGGAGCTGATACGTGAAAGTGATTTACATTACAGTCGCAAATCTCGAAAAACTACTCACTTCTAAACATTTTTGTATAACTTTAGTATAAATACATGTAAATCTTGATTCATATGTTAATTCAGACCTTATTTAAATGAAAATGTGCAAATTTGCCCGTTTTTGCATGGAAAATAGGTTAATTTATAAATTTCATTATCCAGGTCACAAAAGCAAAGTTTCAAGGGAATAATGGCCATTTTCTGTACTTACACAACATAAGCAATTAAGAAATAGTACATACTATCCAGGAACAAAATTTGTGTTACATAGTGTTATCAAACGTCCGACAGAACTACCAGTCAGTGTAGTCAGACTCGAGAAAGACGGCAAAGATTGATAGAAAGATAGAATAATTTTGTCAAACGAACAGATTAACTAAAAGATAATGTGCAGTTCGTTTTTCAAATTGACGTTCAGCTAAGATAAGCCAAACGTTAACGTTGTTAAGGGATAGAGACTTACCAGTTTTTATATGGATGAAGCGAGTTTGGCTTTTGAGCAATATTGCTGTCAGTTATTAAAATACTTGCTGATAAGAGAAACAGAAGAGTGGATATGTAGACACACAAATCTCTCGCGATTTTCTTTTATTGAGGAATTAACTTTGTTTGTTTTTTAAATTTGCTCAAAGCTACAGAAGGGCTATCTCGCTAGCTGTCCCTAATGTAGTAGCGCAAGACTAGAGAGAAGGCAGCTAGTCATCACAACCCACCGCCAACTCTTGGGCTACTCTTTTACCAACGAATGGTGGAATTGATAGTCACTTTATAACGCCCCCACGGCTAAAAGGGCGGGCATGTTTGGTGTGACGGGGATTCGAACCCGCGACCCTCGGATTACTAGTCGAGTGCCTTAACCACCTGGACATTAAGTAAAGGCAAGACTTCCTTCGTAAATGTTTTTCATTATTAAATAAATAGCCCCTCAGTGGCTCAGCGGTATGTCTATGGACTAACATCGCTAAAAACCGGGTTTCGATACTCGTGGTAGGCAGAGCACAGATAGCCCATTGTGTAGCTTTGTGCTTAATGCAAAACAACAACAATTAAATAAATAAACCAAAGATATCTCTCCCAGTTGTTCACATTATATGTGATGTACTTTCTACTTAATAAAGTGTTCATTTTTAAATATGGCCTCGAGTACATATCAGTATTTTTATAAGGGGGTGTACTTACTTCGTCTCTACTTCTAAATCTGGCCTCGAGTGCAGGCTTGTATCTCTGTTAGCTGGTCTACTTAATTTCTACGAAATTAATCTTTACTTCTAAATCCGGCCCTCTGTGGAAGTTGGTACCTCTGTCAGCTGGTGTTCCCCTTTAAAGTCAGGGGTTTGATTCCTCCTGGTGGACAAAGCAAACGGTTCGTTGTGGCTTTGTTGTGAAACACACACACTGTCATCTGGTTTCTAATTATTAGTTTCAACGTCTAAATCTGGCCCCGTGTGCAAGTCGGTATCCCTATCAGCTGAGTTTTACTTAGTCTCTACGTCTAAATCAGGCTTCGAGAAGTCTGCATCTCTGTTTGATTGTTTCTACGTAATTAGTTTCTACGTCTAAATTATTATTATCAGTATTTCGCTGCTTATAAAAACATTTTGTTTTTACGTAAATACCTGGTAAGAAAGCATGACTCATAGGCCTAATCTCCTCGACTTTTTGTGAAGATCACGGTTGTACTTTCCCACGGGTGGGTGTCCCAGTGTCATTTCCCAATAGCTTCATTTCACGCTGTTTCGCTGTCATTTATATCATACAACCGAAATGTCCGGAGATTCATTCATCGATAACGGACAAGACATAAACTCCTAACTTCACAACTCTGATGTTTGTCGTCCAGTACAATTTTTCCTTATTTTACTGAAAGTAAAATAAGTAAAAACAAGAAACCGTAGTACAGGTCCAAGAGTAAGGCTTCAATAGTAATTCTTACAACAGTCACATCCAATCATATCGAAGAAGCTTAACATTAATATTGTGTTAACTTCAGTTATCTGGATAACACGTCAAACGTTACGCTCACATAACAAATACCAGACATAATGCTTGCTATCACTTGAAACGACAGAGCATAGTAAACAGTTGCTACATCTAACTGTTGAAACTGTGGTATGTTGTATAACTGATACTTGAAGACTTCGATACTTATTGAAACGCCATAATTGCAGAACTGAAAAAAAAAAGCACGCAAATGTACGTTTCACAAGTGCTTCATTTATTAACGTTTCTCCCACCTCCAGTTCTATGGAATGCTGTTTTAACCTCACGAACAACGTGTATAATACTCAATATTACACAAAATTCATGATGTCCAATTTGCGATCCTAAATGTCAAGTGGACTGTCGAGGTTTCTGTAAGGTATTTTATTTCTTCTCTTAACAAATATGTCAAACTTTTAAGTAAACAATAAATTATTCAAAACATCTTTCTAGGCATAAATTCTGACACCAATTAGGATGTAGAATATTGAGTATTGATTTATTCAAAACGGTTACGGCATTGAACACGCGAAATACTAACTGCTAATAATATATATATAAACAGAACAGTAATAACATTGAACACGCAAAATACTGACTGCTAATAATAAAAACAACAACAATAATATATATATAAATTGAGCACTTATAACGTTGAACACGTAGTATAACTAACTTGTGGTATAATGATGACATATACCTATAGTATTCTTAATAACACATGATCCTTTGTAAACTAACCGAATTTAGAGCAGATCTAGCCATTATATGAATGTTTTATTAAAAAGACGAAATATCTAAAAACGTTTAACAACTGGTAAACACTGGTGTTACAACCAGCCAAGAAGTGGTAAGTTTGATTTCATAACTTACTAAACGCCCTCTGAGGACACATTCTGAAATGATTTTATGGAATAGATGACTTAAAACTACATATTTTATGACGATTTTCAGTATATCATATAACGGCCCGGCATGGCCAGGTGGGTTAAGGCGTGCGACTCGTAATCCGAGGGTCGCGGGTTCCCATCCCCATCGCACTCAACATGCTCGCCCTTTCAGCCGTGGAGGCGTTATAATGTTACGGTCAATCCCACTATTCGTTGGTAAAAAAGTTGCCCAAGAGTTGGCGGTGGGTGGTGATGACTAGCTGCCTTCCCTCTAGTCTTACACTACTAAATGGGGGACTGCTAGCGCAGATAGCCCTCGAGTAGCTTTGCGCGAAATTCAAAACAATATCATGTAACATTGGTTTCACTTAACACTTATGACGATTTTCAGTATGTCATGTAAGATTGGTTTCACTTAACACTTATGACGATTTTCAGTATGTCATGTAAGATTGGTATCATTTAGTAACAGCTAGTCAGAAGCAAAAATGCATCAGTTATATATCTTGACTTGGAAACCTACGTGTAAACGTTTAGGGAGGTTTTCTGTAACATAAGTTCATGTCAGGTCAGGTCTTCTCCTTAATTTCTCAAAAGATGTTGAACTAATCTTAAAACATGAACAGTTTTTGAGAAGTTTCTCTCTTACTGCGACATACATATATATCTGATACTTGGTAGTTCATCGCCACTGACAGCTCTGGTTCTACAGAATATAAAATGTAGAAACCAAACACCTTACTTCTTTATTTTGGAAACCTTAATATATAAGTAAAAATATGATTTCACTAAATGAAGCAGATTATTCAAAGTAAATTAACATCATATAAAATGGAATCAACGAACCAATAATAAGTTTTGTTGAATATTTTTAATCGGGTAATGATACAACAGATTAGGATATAATTGATTTAATTACAGGGATTAATTTGGATCAGTCATAAACCATCTTTAGACGCATAAGTATTTTATAACTGTTTACAGCTATTGTAATGTCTCCTCTCTAACCGTTAACTTTTCACACTATGATCCATACTTTCTTTCTTTGAAATCCGGTACGAAGAAGTCCGGGGTGAGATACCTTATGCCACTGAACTTACTCTGTATACGTTTATTTGTGGGCGTGGTATAAAAGCAAACAACCAATCAGACTTGTTATTCGTTTCAAAGAGTCGAACGTAATCCATACAACAACAAGTGTTTCCTGTTGGCTGCAACATAGTTCAAAATTACATACAGATCAAGGGTGCTTCCAACTTTCTGAAAAAGGAGTGGGGTTCATCACTCCTTAAATGTCCGGGGGTAGTCATTTCGGTTAGGGATCCAAGGGTAATGCTTGCAGTGGGTTTTTCTAGTAGGTTCACCCCCCGCCAGTTTAAGTTATTTCAACTTCATTGAACAGTAAAAAATGGAGATGGAAGCCTTGAAAACCCTTTCTGCTACTCTGTACTTGTAGGTAAAGGCAAGGCTTAAGATATGACCTTGCAAGTTTTTACTTTGATCAGATGGCCTAAGTAACCACATTCATCCTTAAACCACACTATATGTTATTTTGATTGACAGAGGTAGCATATATATTGACTATTCTAAGTTGTATAATCTCGGTTTTTTTTAATATTACAAGTCAATGTTTGCACTAATTAAGTGGAAATGGGTCGATATTATGATAGTGTTGTATGTATTTTTTTTTTTCTTTTTCCAAGATGGAATTATTATTGGATCCAGCATTTAAAATATTTGGTCTCTCAACACATGTACATATCCTTTTTGTGATAACGCAGCATATGTTGCTCAAGACAACACCTGAGCTCAACCATCACATTGACACACATACACGTGTGTATACATATATATACAGACAGCGTATACATCATACATATATGATTAAAAAAATTAATATGTCTTACCTGTAATACTGTCGAATGCACTACAGTATCAATATTTTAATTATTATGCGTTTTGATAGGACTACGAATATTAGTTTAATCATCAAAGTTCATGATGCTGTAACATAGTTTGTGTATCAATCATTAAACACGGGTCACGAATACAGATATTTAATACTCGCCGAAGACTGCGTGTTGTCACAGAATGAAGAGTACTGTAATAAAAAATCTATAAGCTTCTAAGTGATAGGTGAAACTATAGCCTAGTATAGACTGCTGGTAGCAAATTCATAAAGCTTGTAATATGTAATATCCTTGTTTTTTTTATAAACGACACACCTCGTAATGTCTCCAATAAGCCGAGTGAATGTGTTGAAATAATAAAGCTACCATGCATATTACAAGTATGATAAAACCTCACAACAAATACTTGAACAATACTAACTATTGGTAAAAACTAATTTGTTTTCACTACTACTCGTCAGGTGTCACTGTTTATTCAAGACATTTGTGAAAGTGAAAGGTATGATTCTTGATAAGAGAGGTGGGTTAATAACTGAAAACTAAAGGTCACTGACCTAGCAGCTTAACCCACATACACATATAGTGTTGGTTCATGTTGAGTACACTAATTCTTCCTGAGAACTGTGTGAGATTTTGTTTTGTTTTCCCTCGGTGGACTCAGCAGAAAGCCCAGTGTGGATTTGCTATAAAACAAAAACACTGTTTTGTTTTTACGGTTAACTCGTGGTTATAACCTGTCATTTGAAATAACATTCTCCACATCTAAAAACTCATGTATAATACAAAGGCAAACCTAGCATTCTTCACATCTAACTGTTGGTACAAACTATCACGTAGACTAGTAAGACGAGCACAACATTCTTCACATCTAACTATTGGTACAAACTCTCACGTTGACTAGTAAGACGAGCACAACATTCTTCACATCTAACTATTGGTACAAACTATCACGTAGACTAGTAAGACGAGCACAACATTCTTCACATCTAACTATTGGTACAAACTATCACCTAGAATACTAAAATAAACATAGCATTCTTGACGTCTAACTATTGGTACAAACTGTCACGTAGACTAGTAAGATAAAAACAGTATTCTCCACGTCCTGCATACTATTGATACTAATATAAGTGAACTTCCTTCATGTTTAATTAACTAACTGTCCAGTGGGAGAGTTACAGATATAGAATAGTTTTTGCGTCACACATCTGGTGTTAATGAATTTCACAAAACCATAAACGTATATTTGTTTTTCATCAAGAACGTAAAAACAAGGACAATTTTATGGAATATTATACATCAATTTGTGAGTTTTTTCTTGTTTTTTTAATTTGTTAGTCTATATTGTAGGGTTTCTTTTTACCTCAGGTCAGCTAAGAGCCTATGAGGCAGAAATATAAGTGAGTCTCCCTTGATAATCTAATTTACTGAGAAGGGTTAGCGTACAATTCTTCAAAGTTCACATCAAGTTAATGGTAAAAAAACTTTCACAAGACGACCTTGGGAAGATAGGTTACAACCTGGCCAATCTCTATCTTGTGTTAAAATCATGCTTGGGTCATATAATTATTTTGATTGTAGGAGTAAAACACAGCAACTGACAAATAATTAACATCATAAAGGGGAAGGACATTGATGTTATTAGTTGTAACGGATTTAATGATGTATATTTATTTTAATATTGATGTTTGTTTTAGTTAAATACATATTTAGAAATCTGTTTATGTAGAATACTAGAGGTCGCTAGTATTATCGTCAACTCAACTTTCCAAAACGTCGCCTTAAAGTTTATAAATCGCAACACGCGGAGAGACAGTTTAATACTGTTGGTTTGCTAAGGTCAGAATACTCTAAACCATGGAAGTTGTAACTGTGATAAACGCTTATTATTCGGAAAACTACAGATATTTGACCAGAATCTTTATAGAATTCATTTATTATAAACTTCTGATGTTAGTACTTCTACGAGGATATTAGATATTTTCTTAGGGACAAAACCTTACACGTGTAAAAAAAGCTAACTTCTTTCCCATCAAGAGAAGTGTACGTGTGTGTCAACATAGAATTAATTCGCTCCTCGTGAACCATCGATATAATATACAGTTCCAGACCTGATAGAAGACTCAGTATTGTTTGTAAGTTTGTAAAACTTTTCTATATTTAAATTATTATTTGTAATAACCGTTATTATAAATTGTATGGTTGTTTGTATATTAAAGTATATTTGTGTTATGGAAGAAAATTGTGTGTATCAAACTTGTTGGTAAATATCATAAATGTGACACATATTGACATTTATTTAACTTATACATTAAAATTAAAATTTGAAATTGTAATACGTTAACGTAACTAACATAACAAATCAAAGACTCGTCCGAGATAAATTATAATACGTAACATTGTAAAGTCGTAGTCTAGAATTTAAAGTTTGTATACTTGTTAATCAAAATAGCATAGTGTTGATTTCGCCAACATGAAGCGAACAGCAACAATACTATTTAACGGCTTGATTATACACTATGTAAGAAAATTTTTACGTTTTCTTGTTCCTGGACAGAAAATTTTATTTCCCAATTGCTTGTGCCTAAAGTAAATGGAAAAGACCTGTTTTTCTCTTCAAACTTTGCTTTTGTGACCTGGGAGCGTATAACGAAAACATGATGGGAGACTATATTTGGGGGTTGATACGTGAAAGTGATTTACATTACAGTCGCAAATCTCGAAAAAATACTCACTTCTAAACATTTTTGTATAACTTTAGTATAAATACATGCAAATCTTGATTCATATGTTGTTTTATTAAGACCTTATGTAAATGAAAATGTGCAATTTTGCCCGTTTTTACATAGAAAATAGATTAATTTCTAAATTTCATTATCCAGGTCACAAAAGGGAAAAATGACCATTTTCTGTACTTATACAACATAAGCAGTTAAGAAATAACACATACTATCCAGGAAAAAAATTTGTGTTACATAGTGTTATCTTTACAAGAGTATGAATCCAAACAGTTTACCTCTAAGAAGTTATTTATTGGAAATTATGATTGTTTGGAATTAAAGAAGAAATAGAATTATGATATAATAGAGTCTATTTATGGGAATATCTGGTTGTCCTTATTGGGTACTGATGTATTTGTGTGGTTGGTTGTCTAGTTTCACTCTATATAGATCTACGTGTCTCCTTGACAATATAATTTTCTACTGCCTATCTCCATGTCACATCAAAACATTTGTTGTTCAAGCACTTAATAATATAAATAACGTCTCAACTACTATGCTACATTTGAAATAATCCTCATATTGACCAAAAGACCTCGTCGGCACTGAATATGGCATGTATAGTGTGACTGGCGTATCATTGTTTACACTTCTTCACTTTTCCTCGAAGTTTTTCTGAACAATTACCAGTGTAATATTCTACTGCTGACCAGTGGTCACTTAACCCTTTTCGGGATCAAGAAGACAGGTTTGTTTCTGAAAAATTACTAGGTTAATTCAAGCCAAATAAATGAATAAACAATTCTGTTTTAAAATGAATAAATAGCATACTGTTGAAATTCTTCACCCTAATTATGGTGTCAAGTGACACTAATAAAAATTGATAAGAAAATTACGATTTACCTCATTAATCTAGTTAAAAAGACAACGTGAAACTGAAGAGGGCGTTCTAATGTCGAATTTCGTTTCTTCAGTGTCAAATCTTCTGACAGTTTGTTCCTTATATTGTGTCTGATTTCCTTTGTTTATATGTCCACCTAACTGGTTGGCTTTCTATTCTCTCAACTGTTCATCTTTCTCTCTGTTACGTCTGTCTGTGAATTCCCTTACTGTAAATGTATATATTGGTCATTTTGTTCGGGTATAAGGCTAATGTCCTACTCTCGATCGATCTATCTGTCCACCCCATTATTATCTACCTGTATATTTAGCAGGATGACCATTCCTTTTATATGTATATATCCACACTTCAGCTACGCCTTTAATATCTATAGATTTATCTCTCAGATTTGTGGTTCTTCCTTTAATATGTATAGATTTATCTCTCAGAGTTGTGGTTCTTCCTTTAATATGTATAGATTTATCTCTCACATATGTGGTTCTTCCTTTAATATGTATAGATTTATCTCTCAGATTTGTGGTTCTTCCTTTAATATGTATAGATTTATCTCTCACATTTGTGGTTCTTCCTTTAATATGTATAGATTTATCTCTCAGAGTTGTGGTTCTTCCTTTAATATCTATAGATTTCTCTCTCACATTTGTGGTTCTTCCTTTAATATGTATAGATTTATCTCTCACATTTGTGGTTCTTCCTTTAATATCTATAGATTTCTCTCTCACATTTGTGGTTCTTCCTTTAATATATATCTATAAATTTGTCCCTGAGGTTAGTGTCTACGCCTTTAATATCTATAGATTTGTATCTAACTTTTGTGTCTATTTTAATATCTATAGATTTACATCTCGGGCATATGTCTATTTCTTTTCTATCTCTTTGTGTTAAACTTCGTGTATGAGTGGCTGTTTGCTGTCTTTTATTTCCATCTACCTAAATACTTGATTGGACACTTTTCTTTGCCTTAGTATTTGTGTGTTCAACCTCTCTCACTTTTTATGAAGGCGAAGAATTACGCAAATGACACATTACCAAACGTTTTCACAAAATAAAGTATTTATATTAGACTATAAATTTGTGTTTTAACTAAAAATGTTTAATATATAAATTATTACAATATTATTTAATTTTCATTTGTTCGAAACACCTTTACGACATAATTTTACAGAATGATTAAACTGATATATTTTAGTGAAATGTGATACAAATAAACGTCTTTTAAAGATTTTAAAAATTACGATAAAAATAAATTATTCGAGTTAGGTTTCTTTTTGTGATTCGTGAAGAAGAAAAAAGAGATGTTTTATGTATTTGTTTGTGTGTTAGTGTATTTCACATATTAACAGTGACACCGTTGCGAATCCCTAGCAAGGCCTAAAAACTGCGTGTTTTAATTTTGATACATCCACAATATCATGTTTTATGTGACTTAAACTCTTCAAGTTATCGTATCTTTCAGTTGGTGACATTAAAACATAAATAGCTGATCAAAATAAAAACAAGGTAAAAACTTATTAAAAACTAGTTAAATTAAAATGTCATATCATATTCAGCTCCTGGAATTACTTTAATCTCTTATTCAACAATTTCCTACGAGTTTCCAAATGTTCAACGCCGATGTACATACGAGTTTTTGCTATAGCGCATGCGCAAAGTATTAAAAGTTGCTTGTCGAGGGGACATTCAACGATAAGGTATTTGGTTCACATCTTCGATGTTTCTCAGGTATTCTCAGGTGTTTGTTACGTCCTGAACATTTTCTTTTTATGAAAGGAGAATGTCGTGTCTTCTCTGTCAAGAGGACTTTAGGCGTGGCTGTGAAAGGAGTTGAAGCTAAATCTCGTTCTCAGATTGATTTTCCAATGGTCCCAACAAGGAACGCCCAGGACCTGCTGATGGATTTGCTTAGAGAAGATAATCTTAAGATCTTAATATTATGATCTTAAGATCATGGCTCGAACCTCCATTTGGGTAAGCGATTTTCATAGCTATAAGGAGGTTTTGTTTTTAGGATGTTAGCGAGAATAAACCTTAAGCTAAATATCTCAGTAAGTCTTATAGAAAATCAGGAAGAGCGAAAACTTGCGTGGGTGTTTAAATTAATAGCAAAGAAAGTTTAAAAAGTAGTTTTCAATAATTGAAGGCACAGTCACGAAAAGTGTAAAACTGGATGACGCCAGTGTGTGACAGTATGGGATGGTTGACTGTGACGGGTTGATATTAGTTAACTCAATCTTAAACCATTAAAATACCAGTATGGTAATTCGTACGATTGTTGTATGAGAGAGATTATTCATAGATAACTCAATATAGCATCTTTTATCATAATTAAACTAAAATAGAAAATCTAAATTGTTTGGCGAGTGATAAAGTTATTATTGGATATACTTCCGTGTACCCTAAAAGTCATCAAATATTTAACCGGATAAGTTTGGTTTGTTTTCAATTTCGCGCAAAGCTACACGAGAACCATCTGCGTTAGTCGTCCGTAACTTAGCAGAGTAAGACTAGAGGGAAGGCAGCTAGTCATCACAACCCACCGCCAACTCTTGACCTAACTTTTTACCAAAGAATACTGGGATTGATCCTAACATTATAACGTTCCCACAGCTGAAAGAGCGAGCATGTTTGGTGTGACTAGGATTCGAACCCGCGACCCTCGGATTACGAGTCGCGTGCCTTAACCACCTGGCCATGCCGGGCCCAGTATGGCAGTATATACGATGGTTGTGTGAGAGAGATTACACAGGTCAACAAATTTTTTCGAAATCTCAGTTGCATAAGATTTTTTTACTCATTCTTACCCTTTGTGACCTGCTAAATTCAAATATGAAAACGGTTCAGCTCTACATGCTCTAGTTTTAATGCAATTTTAAGTTTTTCATTTTAGCCGTTTGTGGTCAAATTAACACGTTTCCTGCGATGCTTATATTGGCAAACCGGCAACTGCTGCGATGCTCTTGTACATCTGACAGCTTCAGTGCTGCATGAACTATGATAACGTGAGGTTGTCGTTACATTTGTCTCTAGCCTGTAACTTAGTTAAAGGTAAGACAATAGTGAGTCACCGGTGGGTCCCATCGCAGGAAACGTGTTAATTACTTACACGTTTATGTTATCAACAGAGATATTGAAATTGTTTTGATTTTGTTTCAGATCTGATCATGGCTACAAGGAGACGTCAATGTGAGAACAAGCCGGACGCTTTCTGTTATATTTCTGGATGCTTCATGCTTATTCGTCAAAGGCGTAATATAACATCGTTTGTGAGGTGTGCTTATAAAGCGTACTTTAGACTTGCTCTTGGTAACCAAGACAAGAAATGGGCCCCACATATTGTGTGTCATAACTGCGAGGAAATGCTGCGTGACTGGACAAAAGGGAAACGTAAGGGTTTACCTTTCGGAATTCCCATGACCTGGCGAGAACCGATGGACTACACAACTGACTGCTATTTTTCTCTGGTCAATACAAAGGGCATTGGCAAGAAAAACAGACACAAAATCTCATATCCTAGTATCCCCTCAGCAATCCGACCTACTCTGCACTCTGATGAGCTCCCAATCCCAGTTTTTAAAGGATTTCTTCCATCTGAAGATGTGGGTAGTAACCAAGAGCAAGAAACTGCTGATGAAACTCAAGAAATACTTTCAGAATCTGGCGATCCTTCTTATGAGACCCCACAGTCATTAACTCAACAGTTTAGCCAGCCAGAGTTGAATGACCTTGTGCGTGATTTGGGTCTCTCCAAAAATGCAGCTGAAGTGTTAGCTTCCAGGATGCAAGAAAAGAATCAGCTGAGCCATACAACTAAAATGTCATACTTCCGAAATCGGGAGCAGCTTTTGTGCCATTTTTTACAGAGGAGAATATGTTTGTTTATTGTCATAATATCTCAGGTCTTCTCCAGGAATTAGGGATGCCAGAATACCATCCAAATGACTGGCGATTATTTCTAGATTGTTCTAAGCAAAGTTTGAAGTGCGTTCTACTTCATAATGGCAATGTCTATGCAGCTGTTCCAATTGGACACTGTGTATTTACGAGAGGAATATAATGACATTAAGACTGTGATTGACCTACTAAAATACCACGAGCACAACTGGACAACTTGTGTGGACCTCAAAATGGTTAATTTCCTTCTAGGTCAACAAAGAGGATTTACAAAGTACCCCTGCTATCTTTGCATGTGGGACAGCCGAGCTCGAGAAAAGCACTGGAACCAGAAGGAGTGGCCCATACGTGAGACTTTGAAGGCAGGTATGCCAAATATTGTCAACGATCCAATTGTCAGTCGAGAAAAGATCATATTTCCTCCTCTCCATATCAAGCTGGGATTGATGAAACAGTTTATGAAGGCGCTGAATACTGACGGTGAATGCTTCCAACACATATTTTCTGTGCTCCCTGGTTTGTCCTTCGAGAAGATCAAGGCAGGTGTTTTTGATGGACCACAGATTCGTGCACTTGTGCGTGATCAAGAATTTGCCAGAAAGATGAACGACAAGGAAAGGACTGCATGGCTTTCATTTGTGGCGGTGATGGCAAACTTTCTTGGTAATAAAAAAGCTGACAACTATGAAACCCTTGTAGCGAATATGTTGTCAGCTTTTCGCGATCTTGGATGTAACATGAGTGTCAAACTCCATTACCTGTACAGTCATCTTGATAGATTCCCTGAGAACCCAGGAGCTGTAAGTGACGAGCAAGGAGAGCGGTTCCATCAGGACCTCAAGACCATGGAAGAGCGTTACCAAGGGAGATGGGACAAACATATGATGGCAGATTACTGCTGGAGCATTAAACGAGAATGCTCTGAGACAGTCCACAAACGAAAGAGCTACAAGCGGAAATTCATGCCTGAGTAGACTGCAATTGAGCTTTGCCTCCTCATAGTAGCAAATGTCTTATCTACTAATCAGTTTTATATAAATAAATTGAATTATAACTTGATATAAAATTGAATTTATATAAATAACTTGAATACATTTATACTATCTTGTATTTTCTTTTTTTATTACCCAGCTATATTAAAGAGTTTTATAACATATTTTATCACATATTTTTCATGATAGACTACGACGTCAATGTGATGATGACGAAATTTTGAGATTTTCAAATACCTTGATTGCAAAAAAAGTAGAGCACTGAGGAAAAAACTAACTTCAGATCTGAAATCAGGGCAAGAAATTATGTAATACCAAGTGTTTGATATAAATGCAACAAAAACTTTGTTGACCAGTGTTATTCATGGATAACTCAATATAGCATCTTTTATCATAAAACAGAAAATCCGAATTGTTTGGCGAGTGATAAGGTTATTAGATATATTTTTTATATACCCTAAAAGTCATCAAATATTTGACCTGATAATTTAAAGCATAATTAATTTTTGGATATTAGCCAATTAAGCTAAAAATACGCAGCTAACCAAAACTCATATTTAAAATTGAACTAAAAATACGCAACTAACCAAAATTCATATTTAAAATATGTAGCAAGTAAAGACCTGACCATGACATTAACCAAGAATAAAATTAATCAAATACGTAAAAATATAATTACATGAAAAAACACCAGTCATGCGTAGCAAAGAAACCGAAGTTTCTACGTCACTTTAGTAACTAGGTTAACGTTTGACATGCTAAAAGGTTCCGCCATAAAATATTTATTTCCAAAATGATTTATGAACAAGTGTATGTAATTTTTGTATGATAGTAACGAGAAATTATGATACAAATATTCATTACCCCTTGTTTTCTTTCTACAGCAAATGTTATATCTACAGCAAAATGAAACACAAGTGTTAAGTGTGTTATATACATATATATTTTCGAGTACCAATGCTTTAGAATTCAAATAAAGTTGCTGCTGTTCATGTGTTTAAACTTGTTTTTCAGTTATCGTGAATTCTTAAGTGTTTTACAAGCAACTAGGAAATCAACTTTTCTCTTTGCATTATTACTCGTGACCTGAGGGTCGCGGGTTCAATTCCACGTCGCACCAAACATGATCACCGTTACAGCCTTGGAGACGTTATAATGTTACGGTAAATCCCATTATTTGTTAGTAAAAGAGTAGCCCCAAGAGTTGGCGGTGGGTGGTGATGACTAGCTGCCTTCCCTTTAGTCTTACATTGCTAAATTAGGGACGGCTAGCGCAGATAGCCCTCGAGTAGCTTTGCGCGAAATTCAAAACAAAACAATTATTACATATTTATTGTCAGAGCACTTGCAGTAAGTATTTGGTATAGAACGTATCACTTATTGTTAATTGTCCCAATTTCTATCTTAAACTCCTCGCCTATATTTTGATCTCTAGAGTTTCCATATAAACCATTTTTAAAGATTTCTGGCAAATTTGTAGACAATGTCCAACTATATGGTGTCAGTGAAATTACTGATGCTTGTAAATTAGGCCTACCAACCAGCCAGATATAATAGATGAATCATGTACGCGTGTTTCAAATTTCATTTGAAACGTTGACTCAAAAATGGTTTATTGTTTATTTTCAACTCATCCAAATCATAATAATGTTTTCACTCTGATTTTATTGGAGAATTTTGTTTTGATTATAAAAGAATGGTAAGGGACCATCCTTTTATATATTAACCACTCCTCAATTTATATAATTCCCGACAGTAATGAAATCAGCTAATTCCACAGTTATGATTGGAATCCAGATCAATAATAACCTTAGCTGGTTTGACTTGTGTACAAAGAAAACATAAGATATAAAAAAGTTATACTGTTAATGTTGCAGGGCTGTATGAATCAGTAAAGCAAATTAGGCCTTGGACTCACCATTTTTCATAGCACTTCTGGCTTTAGCTTATGTATTAAAACTTCGTTATTCTAATCTAATACATTATACTGTGTGTATGCAGAGTTTTTAGTTACAAATAATCACATAGCATTAAATTTTCAAAATTTGTAGACCTCTCCAAATGTAACAATGAGACTATAACCTGACCACTTCAAAATTATTTCCGTTATAAATAGAATTTTAGGGTAAATTCTACGCCTGCCATAGTCAGATGGTGAGGGCAGTTGACTCGTAATATAAAAGAGAGGGATTCGAATCCTTCTTTCACCCAACATACTTTTAGTCGTTGAGGCACCATAATGTGAAGGTTCGCTGTCTTCCCTTTAGTCTTACACTGCTAAATTCGGGACAGCTAACACAAAAAGCCATCATGTAGCTTTGAGCGAAATTCAAAACAAACAAACAAATACGGTGAATCATACCGGTAACAAAGTCCTTTCTTATTTGTTAATTTCTTTTGGTCATATCATAGAATTCAATTACTTTTTACGTGTCGTTTATTTACGGGTTTGATTGCTTGTTTTTACTAAAAGTTTTCTCATTCGATTTGTATTTTAATTTTTCATTAACATTCAGTATGTGATTATAATTTTTAATTGAAAAAAATGAATGGAAAAACTATTAATTATTAAAATTCAATATCGTAGTGAGGCCAGATAGAACAATCCGAAAATCGACCTTTAGAAACACCAACAATTAAACCTAATTAAGGTACTGTTTTTGTTCCTGAAAATCTTTCTTTTGCCTTTTTATTTTAATGAAATAATTTCTGTTGAGAGTATATATTAAGGCTTTCATGTTACCTGTAGTTACTATAAACAATGGTAAAAATCAATCCGCTGTATTAGAATTATTCAGTGTTTGACACAACGCCAGAACATACGATCCTAACTACCGTAGTTTTGACTATTTATTGGCCTTTCGCAGCTGACTGCACGTTAATTCCACTGTCACTCACGTTTTACTTTGCACTACACGTGAAAGGATTGTTATTTTCATGAGCTATTAATATTATATATAATTAAGACTGCATTGCTGTGACGGGTTAAAATATTAGCAGTATGTTTAAAAATGACATTTATCTACTTCATTTATACCTCATATTGAAGTAAACTAACCTACAAATAAGCATATTCATATGACGAATATATTTTTATCTTCACACATATCACGTGCATTTGTAATCCATCTGCCTCTAACGTGGGCTTATATTTTTCCATACGCTTTTTAGTGTTCGTTCATCCATTTCCATAGCATATGTCTTTCTATCTATTTGCATATAGTATTGATTATACTCGTCAGATACAATACGTGTCTGTTTCACCTACTTTTCATATAATCTGTATCAACATTTCAAACATTTTTCGCGCGGTTATAACCAGAAGGGAAATCTACATTTGGGCATGATGGGATAATACATTGGATATATGAATAGGTTACTTTATATCCTGAACACTTATATGTAAAGATAGACGAATTTCATTTGATTTTCGTAATTATTATTTTATCCAGATTAGGTCGAAGATCTTATGGGATCATTGGAATATCAAAAATCTAAATACGCTAATACAAATAAGCCGATGTATACGGAAGGCTATAGAACCATATATACATAAACAAATGAGCCACATGGAACACCACACTGTGATTGCACTGAAGATTTTAGAAAAGTATAATAAACGTCAATATTTGGTTCGATAATGGTAACCCAATGATTTCACGTGTATGTGATTAAGTGTCGTTATATTAATACACTCGGTCGCGAAAAACCGACCCAAACTTAAGAAAACAACATCCGATCTGAAAAAGTGATTGGAGTGGTCATACTTTACAACTATAATCCAATAATACAATCTGAATAGCTTCTTCTTCTGATTGAAAAATATAGCGAAATCTGTGAAATGTGTTGTCGGGAACATGAACACAGAAAGAAAGAAAACTGTTTCACCTGTGGTGTTCGTAGATGCTGTTTACCTTTGGATTCATGCTTGAATAAAGTAAATCATATTAATTTGAAGTAAAGAAATGATGCTGATAGTGGAGAGAGAACAGTAATTAAAAGGACAAGTGACCTTAGAGGTCAAATTCAAATATTAGAAGAAAGTAAGATGTATGATATCGGTTCCGGAGAAGATGAAAACGCCGAAACCTCTAAATCTATTACTGCTATGCACGACTATACCTTGTTTTATACTTTAAGGATTTCAAATTAGAAAAAAAGATTCTAAATGGTAGAATTAAGTAGCTTATTTCTACCAATCAGCTCCTGCTAGAACATAATATTTCAAAATTTCTCGCGACGCCAAGGGGTTGATTTTTCGTGACCGGGAACCTTAATTATAGTGTAGTTCTTCGTTATATGCACACACACACACCCTGATTTCATTGTTCTGAGGAGTTACTCACTTACAGATAACGTATAGAAGAGAAGTCGCGCGAGATGTTAATGTTTTCTTTTAAAGAACCAATCCCACTTTGTTACTCGGACATCTTTGTTTTACACTGTAATTTATTCCAACGTAGGGAAAGTACCTTTGTGAAAAAAACAACAACATAGGGCTAGAAAAAAGGCACAACATATCAAGAGGGCGTTGTGACAAGTCCAATACTATTACGAAACCTCAATGTACTGGACATGTAAGTGGACTTCATTACTATAACAACCTCAGTTTCGTCATTCTGTTACCTACAACCTCCAGTACAGTTTTGCGGAATGAGCGAGACACGGTATTAGTATTGCTAATGGTATAATTCTAGAACTTAGTAGTGTCGTTATAATTACGAGTATTAGCCAAGTGGTTAGAGTACCCGTATTCTCGATGAGATATTCGGGGAGGTTCGAATTTTATTAATTCCACAAAAAGCTTTCTTGTTTTGGAGCACACAAAATGTCATATATATCACCAAACAACGACCGGAGAAGTTACAAGGAAAAAGGCATGGAAATAATAAACGCGAGAATAATAGTTCGACTATTTATATCATTAGTAAACCTTCACAAACCTTATTCTTACAAGGTCGACTTTATTATATCTGCTTCTCCCCCTGATACAGAACAGATTATCTGTTCACACGAGATATAAGGGTAACAGTCAAATCCCGTTAATTAGTCAGACATGAGTAATCTCAGTGCGTGGGATACTATCGATAAGCTATCTTTCTTCTAGTTCATCAGTTAAAAATTAGAGACAGCGGTGCACGTATTGTCCGTCATGTAGCTTTTCATAGTTCACTTTTGGGATATTTTCTTCACATCTTTGTTCCTTTTACTGATTATTTTTGTACATTGTAGTTTGTTCTCTCATGTTTTCTACACACAGGTGTTTACCATAACACTGCTTCATACATGAAAATATAAGGTACCACTACGACAGTTGTTAGCTTGGTACCATCACTGTTTCTGATGTATATTTGAATATCATCTTTGTTTCCTTTTGTCGTTATGTTAATTATTATTCATCCTATTACAGCACGTCAGTTGTTTACCATGATTATCACAACATGTCAGTTTATTTACCACAACTATCACGACGCGTAAATTATTTACCATGACTACCACAACATGTCAGACGCGTAAATTATTTACCATGACTACCACAACATGTCAGACGCGTAAATTATTTACCATGACTACCACAACATGTCAGCGTATTTACCACCACTATTACAACACGTCAATTGTTTACCATGATTACCACAACATGTCAGGTTATTTACCACAACTATCACAACGCGTAAATTATTTACCATGACTACCACAACATGTCATTGTATTTACCACCACTATTACAACACGTCAATTGTTTACCATGATTACCACAACATGTCAGTTTATTTACAACAACTATCACAACGCGTAAATTATTTACCATGACTACCACAACATGTCAGTGTATTTACCATCATTATTCTTGTTACTTAGTTTTATTATTATTGCTACTTATAGTGTATACGCAAAACTATTTTATCCAATTATTTATGAACGTTGTAGCAGTCCAAAACGTAACATTATTCAAAAAATGCAATTTTGTGAAACCCCCACAAAAATACCAGTACTTTGAGAATGAAAGTTTATGTTTTCTTCCACCATTATATCTTTCTATTATAGTTCCCACTGTCGCTACTCTTGTATGGTAGATTTATCATAACGAATGCTAAACCAATAACCAAATATTTTAATTTGTCCATGTTTTAAACTTATCAATACTTCAATATGTCAATGTTAAACCACTGCCACTCCAATTTACTAGCGCTAAATCTGTAACCAAACATGTCTGTCAATGTTAAACGTATTAATATTCTATTATGACAATGTTAAACTACTGCTACTCTAAGTACCAGGGCTAAACTTATAATCAGATAAGCGTGTCAGTGTTAAAAACATCGATACTCTGATGGATTTAAACTTAATGACAAGAAACTAATTTTTTTTTTTTTACAAAATAGAAGTCTTTAGACGACTTGAATGATTGTAGCAGCATCTCGTCAGAACGTTATATAATTATAATAAACATTTATCCAAGGAGTTTCCGAACTTATTTTTATTAACGCTCAGTGTTTAACCCTTTATTACTTTTACTTGTCAATACTGAATCTATCGCTAATCATATCTATGAAATATTAAGCTAATCAAAAGTTCAATAAACTAGTATTTAACATTCCTTTTTGGTGTCCTACATACAACGAGGGGAGTAATTTGGAATTTACCTTATCAGTAGATTTTTATAGGTCAAAATTTTTCCTATCGCTATAGACTTACCTTCCAGCATGTCTCCAAATGCTTCTGTTCTGTCAGTTTTTTTATTACGTCATATTGTTATCAATGTGATTGATTTACCTTCTCTCTATTAATATTTGCCCTTGTGTGATGGAAGATAAAAATTTAAATCACTGGATTTTGTTTTATAAGTCTTTCCGTTTCCGTGACAACAGATCGTAGCTTTCATCAGCAGTTTGAGTCGTAACACCGATAACAGAAGAATGTTTGTCAGAGGGCTTGTCCCTAGGGTTCCCATGGAAACGTTGAGAACTTTTTTGTGACTCAAAGGTACGTTTCAAAGCTCACAGATGTCACAATCTAACTGTGGGACCTATCAGTTAAGATCAAATGTGTGAGGTTTTCGTGGCATTCGGCAAAATAGAAATATTAAAATAAATAGTGATTGTGAATATATTTTGTTCGTACTATTAAACCTACCCATTCAATCCACGGAATTTGAATGAAAGAAAAAAAAAAGACTTGGACATTTATATATATAAAAACGGCTCGTTTGGGTTGAGAAACATTTTTTACGTAAAGGAGCGAACAACGTTTTGACCTTCTTTGGTCATCGTCAGGTTCACACTGAAGAAGGTCGAAACGTTGTTCGCTCCTCTACGTAAAATATTTTCTCAACCCACACGAGCCGTTTTTACATATATATTTTTCTCTACAAGTGGGTTTTCTCGACATCACTGAGACTTCGACATTGTTCCGTAGAAAGAAATGTTTCATTTGTTGAAAACCAAAATCCCGCTGTCTCACCCTTCTTCAGATGGTTAAGGAAATACAAACACATAGAGACAAAGAGATACTTTCACACTATTCGTATACACTACTGTTATACGTTATTTATAAAATAATAGAGGCATCTCTCGTGATGACGAGAAACCGTCTTGAAGTAAAATGTATCTCAGGACGGCTGGTATGGGTATTAACACTTTTACTAATAAAGCAGACAACAACGTTTCGACCTTCTTAGATCATCTTCAAAGAGTTAAACTGAAGATGATCTAACAAAGTCAAAATGTTGTTCTCTGCTTTATTGGTAAAAGTGTTAATACCTAAATCAGCCATCCTGAGATATAACTGAGACATTGTACAGATTACATGTAACTAGATTACCACCTCACGGACTCGTTCTTAATTACAGAAATTGTACAACAGAACTGTGTTATTAGTTTGCTACTGGTACAATAGTTTCTTGTTATTTTTGGGAATTGAAGCTTCATTTTATAGAATCGCTCCTAAAATATCTATGCAGATCCCCCTAGCAAGATATCCTAAGTAGTTTTGAACTTGCCTTAAGGACGACTCTTCTCTTAGTTAGAATGATTAAAGGTAATATATAGACACTTGTACCATCTATAAGAAGAGAAATATAAATGAGGCACTTATGCTTCTGGTACATCTGTGAACAATGTTTCAGTTATTTAACAAAACCTCATGTAAAGTTTGAAGCTTCGTTTGTGAACAATGTTTCACTTATTTAGCATACTTGCTTGTATAGTTTGAGGCTTTATTTACGACGGTAGAACTTACAAACTGAAAGTAATATCCATTCTGAAGTTAGTGTACTTTGCCCGGCTATCCAGTTAATGAATGGACATCAAAGAAGACACTAACTTTAAATTTAGAGTTTCAAGTCAATGCCATAGTTGTCATTTTTCAACCCAAATAACACTTTGATAGCACATAGACAACTACTGCAACTTCAGTAACTGATTAAGGAACATTAGACAACTAGAGTGCTTGGAGCTCCTAAATACAAATATAACTCTAAAAAACAGCATCTTCCTGTGACTAAAATACCAAAAACACAATGGCTTGCAATCTTAATATTTATAGCTAGAATTAGCGTAATAACAAAAGGTATAATTACAGCTTTATTACTTTTATTGTTATAAATATTTTATTCATATAAAAACGAAAACTTTATGATATTACATTATACACATGTGTTTAATTAATCCTAGAACTGTCAGGGGGATGCAGGTCTCATCGAGTTGTAAAACAGATACTATATTATACACGTGTGTTTAATTAACCCTGGAACTGTCAGGGGGATGCAGGTCTCATCGAGTTGTAAAACAGATACTACATTATACACAAGTGTTTAATTAACCCTGGAACTGTCAGGGGGATGCAGGTCTCATCGAGTTGTAAAACAGATATTACCTTATACACGTGTGTTTAATTAACCCTGTAACTGTCAGGGGGATGCAGGTCTCATCGAGTTGTAAAACAGATACTACATTATACACGTATGTTTAATTAACCCTGGAACTGTCAGGGGGATGCAGGTCTCATCGAGTTGTAAAACAGATACACTACATTATACACGTGGGTTTAATTAACCCTGGAACTGTCAGGGGGATGCAGGTCTCATCGAGTTGTAAAACAGATATTACCTTATACACGTGTGTTTAATTAACCCTGGAACTGTCAGGGGGATGCAGGTCTCATCGAGTTGTAAAACAGATGCTGTACTACATTATACACGTGTGTTTAATTAACCCTGGAACTGTCAGGGGGATGCAGGTCTCATCGAGTTGTAAAGTAAATGTCTCTAAATTATTTATTTACCAACTTGCTCAAGGGTTCATAACCATTTGGCTGCAGAACACCCAGCAACGTGTAAATAACACATAAACGTTTAACAAAAATACAGTAAACATTTCAAGTAATTATACCTATTAATGCTCGGGTTTCATTCGTGTTTTACACGAAAAATAAGTTATTTTACCCAGTGGTCAGTTCTTTAGAATGAGATGGCCCAGCTGACCTGGTACAAGGAGAAACACCTCATCGACACTTGATATACAAATATAACGTTCGTGTAAATAATTCGCAAGTTGTACATGGATCTTCGACAAAATTGATATACAGGTTCATTAGGTCCATGTGGGTGTGCATACAAATATTATTAAGTTACGCATTTTGCGGGTTTTTTTTATCACTATTTCGCCCCCTGTTGACGGATCTTCACCAAATTTAGCATGAAAGTTTGTTGGGTCTATTGGAAGATACAAGAACATTTGAGGTCTCACGTTTTATGTTTCGCAGGTTTTATGATTGTTTTTGAGTTATTAACAATAACGTGTGAGAGAAGCAACTTTTCATGTTCAAAGGTAATTGTTCATTCATTGTGAGCTCCCCAGTGGCACAGCGGTATGTCTACGGACTTGTACTGCTAGAAACCACGTGGCCTGGCATGGCCAACCATGTCATGGCGTTCTACTTGTAATCCGAGGATCGCGGGTTTGAATCCCGGTCGCACCAAACATGCTCGCCCTTTCAGCGCCATGGGGGCGGTATAATTCCACGGTCAATCCCACTATTCGTTGGTAAAAGAGTAGCCCAAGAGGTGGCGGTGTGTGGTGATGACTAGCTGCCTTCCCTCTAGTCTTACACTGCTAAATTAGGGACGGCTAGCGCAGATAGCCATCGAGTTGCTATACGCGAACTAAAAAACAGACAAACAAACAGTAGGAGTGACGGGGGAAAATAATTGTGAAATGTTTTCAAAATTGGTAAAACACACTTCTATAACAAAAATGTTATTATTTGCAACGGTTCGGGCAGATTCTATCTAAGCCTCTTTTATGTAGCACGGTTTAAACTGCCTGACATGTGTCATTGGTTTTGTCTTCCACTTAGTGGTAGACAAACTACTCTAGACAAATCACCCAGTTTTCGTAAACTTTTCTTGTTACCGGTAATGTTCTATAAAATCGTGCGTTGTAGAAATCTCAAAACTAATGTGAAACGGTTATAGGCATTGAGTGGTGTAATCTGAGTAATAATATTACAGCCGTACAAACATACAGATATTTATCTTTATTAACAAACCATCTGTGACAAACGTGTTACAACAACAGATGATCAACAAATACTTGGCAAATACGAAAATGTTGTTTGAGTAAGAAAACCTAGATTTAAATATAACGTGACTAATTTAATTGATAAAATTCCGTCACACAGCCTGTTTCGCGTTTTAGTACTTAGTTGTGTTTCTATTAATTAGCCTTGGGAGCTGCTTGACATCGTTGTGGTAGAGAGTGCTTTTGTTTGTTTGCTTGTTTTGGAATTTCGCACAAAGCTACGCGAGGGCTATCTGTGCTAGCCGTCCCTAATTTAGCAATGTAAGACTAGAGGGAAGGCAGCTAGTCATCACCACCCACCGCCAACTCTTGGGCTACTCTTTTACCAACGAATAGTGGGATTGACCGTAACATTATAACGCCCCCACGGCTGGGAGGGCGAGCATGTTTGGCGCGACGGGGATGCGAACCCACGACCCTCGGATT
Source organism: Tachypleus tridentatus (assembly GCF_004210375.1). NCBI lineage: Eukaryota > Metazoa > Arthropoda > Merostomata > Xiphosura > Limulidae > Tachypleus > Tachypleus tridentatus. The sequence continues at coordinate 137,499,289 of NC_134832.1, read as the reverse complement.
ACGAGTCGCACACCTTAACACGCTTGACAGAGTTTTTCACAAAATGCAGGCGTCCCACACCCTAGCCAGAGATTAACACCCATATCACCTGACCCTTCAGGTGCCTTCAAACACGATGGACGAAACTCTCCTCCACATCGATGTTATTATACAAAGTGCTTCCCATGAGATCGGCCCGGAATGGCCAAGTGGATAAGGCAATCGATTCTGAGGATTGCAGGTTCGAATTCCCATTCACTAAACCTGCTTGCTCTTTCAGCCTTGGAAGCGTTATAGTGTGACGTTCAATCTCATTATCCGTTGGCAAAAGAGTAGCCCAAAAGTTGGCGGTTGATTGTGATAACTACTAGTTGCTTTCCATCTAGTATTACACAGCAAAATTAAGATAGCTTTCGTGGAGCTTTGCGCGAAATTCAAAACAAACCAAACCAAACCCATCAGACCTATGTGGTTGAACTTTCATTTGTCAGAAAGGTCATTTTGCTCCACTTTACTTCAGTCCGATCAATATGCTCTTTGGCCTAGTTGAGATTTAAGTTATCTTTCTTATCTTGTTATTGAGGAGAGGTTTCTTTCTTGGCCATCTTGCTGGAAGACCGGCTAAACACCGAAGAAAGCGAGCGGTGAATTCTAAAGTTTCCTGATTTACTGTTTGAGACGTGTGTACGACAGTTTATGTCTCTACAGTTTCATGTGTTTTAGAACACGATCTTCTGCTGCTGTGGAATATTTTTCCTAACCCTTTCCTTCTCTTGTTCCACAGAGTCAGTCTCTCTACATCCGGGCACACAGCAGTACACAGTATAATGGTTAAATTTAATCCTTTTAACAGTCAACTCTGTTAAAGAGTTCCTCTTTACTGAAAGAAATGACGACTGATTTTTCTCATGGAGTTAACTCTTAACCCTAACCATTATACATACGTCGTATCAAATAAGCTACTAAACTGACTCTCTGTAACAACCTTTATTTATAATAAAAAAAGACGGCTGATCCAGTACTCAGACAGTTTATGTAATTATTAGACAGTATTGCATCATCCTTGAAACACATTTGCACCTACATGGATGATAACCTTAAAACTGATGACCATACCGAAAAAATGTGTAAAAAGTTGTATTACCTTAAAACTGATGATCATACGGAAAAAATGTGTAAAAAGTAGTATTACCTTAAAACTGATGATCATACCGAAAAAATGTGAAAAAAGTTGTATTACCTTAAAACTGATGATCATACCGAAAAAATGTGTAAAAAAGTTGTATTACCTTAAAACTGATGATCATAAAGAAAAATGTGTAAAAAAGTTGTATTACTTTAAAACTGATGATCATACCGAAAAAATGTGTAAAAAAGTTGTATTACCTTAAAACTGATGATCATACCGAAAAAATGTGTAAAAAAGTTGTATTACCTTAAAACTGATGATCATACCGAAAAAATGTGTAAAAAAGTTGTATTACCTTAAAACTGATGATCATACAGAAAAAATGTGTAAAAAAGTTGTATTACCTTAAAACTGATGATCATACAGAAAAAATGTGTAAAAAAGTTGTATTACCTTAAAACAGATGATCATACCGAAAAAATGTGTAAAAAGTTGTATTACCTTAAAACTGATGATCATACCGAAAAATGTGTAAAAGTTGTATTACCTTAAAACTGATGATCATACCAAAAAATGTGTAAAAGTTGTATTACCTTAAAACTGATGATCATACCAAAAAAATGTGTAAAAACGTTGGGTGATGGATCAAAATTTTTTCCACCACTGTATTCTTCTTCTTTTGATCACTTGATCTGTTTTGGATCTAATCAGATTACCACTGTATTCTTCTTCTTTTGATCACTTGACCTGTTTTGGATCTAATCAGATTACCACTGTATTCTTCTTCTTTTGATCACTTGACCTGTTTTGGATCTAATCAGATTACCACTGTATTCTTCTTCTTTTGATCACTTGACCTGTTTTGGATCTAATCAGATTACCACTGTATTCTTCTTCTTTTGATCACTTGACCTGTTTTGGATCTAATCAGATTACCACCGTATTCTTCTTCTTTTGATCACTTGACCTGTTTTGGATCTAATCAGATTACCACCGTATTCTTCTTCTTTTGATCACTTGACCTGTTTTGGATCTAATCAGATTGCCACTGTATTCTTCTTCTTTTGATCACTTGATCTGTTTTGGATCTAATCAGATTACCACTGTATTCTTCTTCTTTGATCACTTGACCTGTTTTGGATCTAATCAGATTACCACTGTATTCTTCTTCTTTTGATCACTTGACCTGTTTTGGATCTAATCAGATTACCACTGTATTCTTCTTCTTTTGATCACTTGACCTGTTTTGGATCTAATCAGATTATATTAATGTTTTGCTATCTCTTCTGAACGATGAATAAAGCTATTTCTAGTGAAATAAGTGATACGAAAGATAAGAAAATTGGTGTGGAATCAGAATAAACATTTGGTGTTAATAGAGATAAAATCTAATTCTAACGTGTGGTAACTTAAATTGAAAACAAAATATTTAATTACAGGTCATTAACTTCATCCAATTCACATCAAAACTGTTGTGAAAGAACTTGATAATATAAGGAACTATTTGAACAATGCTATGTCTGTCGTATCTCACTCACCCTTCTGACGTGTCCGACGTTAGGCAGAAAGATTCATCAGCATTATACGGTTAACATATGATTGCATTTCTTCATGACGAGAAACCCACCTGAAATAAAAATGTATTTCGTAACGGCTGGTTTGGGTATTAACACTTTATTGATAACCAGAGAACAACGTTACAACATTTCTAGGTTGTTCTCTCCTTATCAATAAAAGTATTAATACCCATAACAGCCGTTCTGAGATACATATGATTGCACTGTTTTCTTCACGCATAATTTCTTACCAAGCCAGTAATTTGAGAGGTAAGTCTGTTTAAATTTCTTTCAACGTCTTTATTACATGCTGTTTTGTTGTTGTTATTTTTACTTTCACTGCTAATATATGCTAGATACAGTTAAACACACAAAACTGTGAAATGGTCATGTTAAATCAAAAACTGGGGTATTCAGTCGAATTTTTTTTTCTATAAGCAAGTAAAGGTTTGGTTGCGAGAGTACTAGCTAACTGCAGCTGAAAATATACGAGTGGTAGATATTTCTGTGAAACTAAACATTCTCGTTACAAACTAAATGACTTTCTGTATGGCCCGGCATGGCCAAGCGTGTTAAGGCGTGCGACTCGTAATCTGAGGGTCGCGTATTCGCATCCCGGTCGCGCCAAACATGCTCGCTCTTTCAGCCGTGGGGGCGTTATAATGTGACGGTCAATCCCACTATTCGTTGGTAAAAGAGTAGCCCAAGAGTTGGCGGTGGGTGGTAATGACTAACTGTCTTCCCTTTAGTCCTACACTGCTAAATTAGGGACGGCTAGCAGAGATAGCCCTCGAGTAGCTTTGTGCGAAGTTCGAAAAACAAACAAACAGACTTTCTGCATCTGATTCTCTTGGATAGCAGTTGGATATAATATAAATACAACCCGACATGTGAAAATCCGTACAGTACTGACTGCATATTAGGGCCATATACGTACACGTTCAGGAAACACTAAGTTAATTTCAATATGCAAAATAGATTGATTATCTGATGATTTGGGTAATTATTTGTGTCTTATTAACGCACGAAGGTAGCCATATCATGATGGGTCTGATATAAATGTTAGAGCCCGGATCTCTTCAGTTCTCAAAGAGGCGTGACAGGAAATGCCTGTCTGTCAGGAATATCGTTAATAAAAACTGTTTATTTCACTGGCTGTTCATGAACGTTTGTCATGGAGGTCTGCCAAGGAAGCGTATCATTGGATAAACTATGGCCCCAACAGCTGTTGTCAGTATGTAGGGGAAATAACAACCACTCGATAGGTTTATGAACTGCAAAATATATCAAACTGTATTCAATTAACCAATTACTACAATAATGAAGGACATGATGGAAAATGTCATATGGCAGCCGACAACCAGGATAATCAAAAAATACTGATTAAATAAATAAATATATATATATATTATATGCAAATAGAAAAACAAGAATTCGATAGAGGCTAGAACCAAAGCTGTGTACAATTAAACGACAGGTATGCAATATGGTTTGATGAATAGCATTTCGTTTGTTTTTTTAAACAGTAATACAACGTTAAAATTGCACTTTAAAACTTTATTTAAGGCACTAGGCTTTATTCTAAGAAGGCTGCTTCCAACTTAATCAGTGAACACGAGAGTGACTTTGGTCATCTTACTTGGCTATTACAATGAACAGATCTCAATCTGAGTGACTACTTTAAGGTACACTGTAACATTGAGATCTCTGCCAACAGATTTTCCAGCGCAGATAGCCTAGTTGCTCAGTGCCACAAAACGCCAAACAAACAACCAACAGACTTTCCAACCTTATATTAGTTGAACCAGTATAGACTGTAATTCCTCTACCAAAGTGCAGTATAGCCAGGTGGTTAAGATTCGAATACCCCTTACACCACAACTGCTCAGCCATTTTTTTTATATTTTAGCTAAGAGATAGGTGCATAAACTTTGTTGTTGTAGCTGATAAATAATCCTAAGTTAGTAAAGAGTAAGTAGTGCTGTTGTAGTTAATAACATGATTCTAATCTAGCAAACAGGTAGGTAAGAAAGTATTGATGTTGTAGTTAATAACATGATTCTGATCTAGCAAAGAGATAGGTGTGCAAGTGTTGATGTTGTAGTTAATAACATGATTCTGATCTAGCAAAGAGGTAGGTAAGGAAGTATTGATGTTGTAGTTAATAACATGATTCTGATCTAGCAAAGAGGTAGGTGTGCAAGTATTGATGTTGTAGTTAATAACATGATTCTGATCTAGCAAAGAGGTAGGTGTGCAAGTATTGATGTTGTAGTTAATAACATGATTCTGACCTAGCAAAGAGGTAGGTGTGCAAGTGTTGATGTTGTAGTTAATAACATGATTCTGATCTAGCAAAGAGGTAGGTAAGGAAGTATTGATGTTGTGGTTAATAACATGATTCTGATCTAGCAAAGAGGTAGGTGTGCAAGTGTTGATGTTGTAGTTAATAACATGATTCTGATCTAGCAAAGAGGTAGGTAAGGAAGTATTGATGTTGTAGTTAATAACATGATTCTGATCTAGCAAAGAGGTAGGTGTGCAAGTGTTGATGTTGTGGTTAATAACATGATTCTGATCTAGCAAAGAGGTAGGTGTGCAAGTGTTGATGTTGTAGTTAATAACATGATTCTGATTTAACAAAGAGGTAGGTAAGGAAGTATTGATGTTGTAGTTAATAACATGATTCTAATTTAACGAAGAGGTACAGAAGGTGGACAAAAACTGTAGCTTCCCTTGAAAATGCTGTTAATTTGTTGTATCTGTTGTTATATAACAGAAAAATATAAAAAAAATATATGTTTTTAGAAAGCATTCGACAAGATCTGTTCAAATATTATCTCAAATCCTAATTTTATCACTGGCTTTCGAAAATACCTGAACTTTTCACGATTTTAGTTGCATTTTCTCATAAAACGTGTTGTACACGTGCTGTTGTTTATTAGATCTTCTTATTACAATTAGCCTAAAAACTGTGAAACACGTTTCTCTGCAATTGTGGAGTCATTAAAAGATGTCCTTAACATACGATAACTGTGTTATGAAATGACAAGGTCAATCATCTGATATCAATCCGATTATAAATTTATAGGCTGACTTAAACCGACTAACGAAAATTCGCAAGCCAAACACGAAAGATTAATTTTTGTTTCAAGTACTCAAAAAAGGATAACAGTCAATCACTCAGGAATATTAGCACAAACTCACTGAAACCCACGTCGATATGAAAAAATACTGAAATCAAAGGGAATTCCGACTAAATATTAACTTGTAAAACTGGTTTATGTTATTTTGTTTGTTTGTTTTTGAATTTCGCAAAAAGCTACTCGAGGGCTATCTGTGATAGCCGTCCCTAATTTAGTAGTGTATGACTAGAGGGAAGGCAGCTAGTCATCACCACTCACCGCCAACTCTTGGGCTACTCTTTTACCAACGAATAGTGGGATTGACCGTAACATTATAACGCCCTCACGGCTGAAAGGACGAGCATGTTTGGCGCGACGGGGATGCGAACCCGCGACCCTCGGATTACGAGTCGCACGCCTTAACAAGCTTGGCCATGCCGGGCCTGTGTTATTTTGAGTATCATTTTTACGTTCGATTACTGCAGATAAACTTGTTTGATTAATTTCAAGGGAATCCACCTGTAGGTGCAAAGATGTTGTTGTTGTAATAATTAATAAATAATTGTAAATTAGCAAAGCGGTAAGTGCACAAACATTGTTGCAGTAGTTAATTAAATATAAATAAATAAAAATAAATATTTTTATATAAGAATATTAAAATACCTAATTTCTCCAAAAGAGGCCCAAAGGCTGCCTAGTGGTATCACGTGTTTTAACCATTCGCATCACTTAAAACTGTTGTGTTATCTGTCGTTCAGTTAGTAGCCACTAAAATGACGTCATCTAAGGGACGCTAAATGTTCCAACTTATGCTGTCGTGACGTTAGTAAAGCGTGCGCATGCCATGAATCAAGAGAAGAATTATGCCCTTTGCTACAACACAGCATGACACACGAACTTCAACAGCAAGAGATAGAAGTATTTGTTACTGTTAATTTTGATTTCATCTGCGCTTGAAAGAGAATACTATCAGGCGGGAAAGGGAACCTGCGAAAATACATTTAGTGTAAACTTGACTTTTGTAATGTCAGATTACTGAGCTATCATAGCTATAATAAAATAGCAATATTTTAAAGTTTTTTTATAAAGATATATATATATATACTCAATAGAGTCCGGCATGGGCAAGTGGTTAAGGCTCTCGACTCGTAATCCGATAGATGCGGATTCGAATCACCGTCACACCAAACATGCTCGCCCTTTCAGCCGTGAAGGCATTATAATTGACGGTTAATACCACTATTCATTGGTAAAAAAGTAGTCCAATAGTTAGCGGTAGATGGTTATGACTAGCTGCCTTCCCTCTAGTCTTACACTGCTAAATCAGGAGCGGCTAGCGCAGACAGCCCTCGTGTAGCTTTGTGCGAAATTCAAAATAAACCATAAACTTCCTGCACCTCCAAATCCAGAAACCGGCTTTCACTACCCGTGTTGCGAAGAGCACAGATAGCCCATTGTTTAGCTTTGAGCTTAACTTCAAGCAAACAAACAAGGCTAATATATTAGATACGTGTATGTAGGAAGTCTACTGGTCATTCAGTTACCAGTAAAATAAACTCTCTCAGACTTGAAATTTCATGTGTTAATGGTTTCTTCTGTGATTCGAGGGAAACTGTGACATTTGTCATTTCCCACAGTAAAGTCCGTAATCCTCAAAACTTCTGATGTTAATACTATTTGTATGTAATTCATCATAACATGAACTGAACGTTTAGCTGGTGTCATGATTGATGGTGGGTACTGAACGAATACATTCGGTTGAATTCATGGGCAGCTTGCGAGTTCGTTGTGTTTACGTGAAAATGTTAAGTTACTGTCTTTTCATGAGATTCACGAAACATGAGTCAACTTTAGAAACTTTACTTTCATGTTAACACATCCCTATTTTATTTGACACTACATGAACTGTTTGACTTTCATGTTAACACATCCCTATTTTATTTGACACTACATGAACTGCTTGACTTTCATGTTAACACATCCCTATTTTATTTGACACTACATGAACTGCTTGTATAAAATAGTTAAACTTATTTCATGGGTTTTCAATAAGTGTTTGCTTTCTTAAAACAAACGTGTTGAAGGTTAGTTTTGGTGTTTTATTCGTTTTTCACCTGGTAGCTGGTTTGTTTTTATCGGAAATGGCAGGAAGATCTGTGAATGTTGTGTTCTAAAGTTCGAATCTGGCGTCAGACCATTAGCACAGCAATAGGCTGTCTTTTTCATGGGGAGTTTATCAGCTGTTGCCAATGGAGGGTGGTATGACCAATGGAAGACGAAATTCAAACTGTTTTTTCACGGACGAAAAGAAGCTTTGGAAGCAAAATTAGTGAGCAGGATTTAGATCCAGATTTAGATCACCCAAACTGATTTATCTCGAGTTTTGTCGTCAAAGAATAAAACGGAATCGTCCACTAGTTAGTTTCTAGTTTCATTTCTTGTCCAACGACATAATATTACTGATAAAAAAATTTTGTTTGTTTTGAATTTTGCGCAAAGCTACAAGAGGGCTATCTGCGCTAGCCGTCCCTAATTAGCAGTGTAAGACTAGAGGGAAGGCAGCTAGTCATCACCACCCACCGCCAACTCTTGGGCTACTCTTTCACCAACGAATAGTGAGATTGACCGTGACATTATAACGCTCCCACGGCTAAAAGGACGAACATGTTTGGTGTGACAGGGATTCGAACCCGCGACCCTCGGATTGCGAGTAGAGCGTCTTAACCCACCTGGCATAAAAGACAGATCACAGCAATTTAAAATCATTTAAATACTTCCCTGACCCAGAAATATATTTAACTGGATTAACTATAGGAAATACACGAGTGCATATTGAAAGCAATATAAGGAAATAAATTAATGAACTCTTGATAACGTCCATGTCTATATTTTAAATGAATAGTACTGCTGATGGTTTATATTTAATTCATTCATACTTTAGACTAGTCTTTTATGTTTAATCTAAAATATTCAATTGTCATTCATACTTTAGACTAGCCTTCAATGTTTAATGTAAAATATTCAATTGTCATTCATACTTTAGGCTAGCCTTTAATGTTTAATGTAAAATATTCAATTGTCATTCATACTTTAGACTAGCCTTCAATGTTTAATGTAAAATATTCAATTTTCATTCGTACTTTAGACTAGCTTTTATGTAGGTGTTCGAAAGTAGGTTAGGGGGTAGAGGGGGTGGGCAAGCCCATAACCTGCGAACGCGGGAGCAGTCGCAGAGTGTAGACAATTGTTTTGAAGTTTAAACACGGTGCTATACATTTATATTTAAATAACATTATTTTCTAACATTTACCTAAATAAATTTTATTCTAAAATTCTGTGGGTTGGGGAGTAGATAAATGTCCACTTTGCTCCATCCTGTGGATACTCATGGCCAGAGATATTTATACCATTCGTCTCACCTAACGCGTCTGTCCAGTATCTAGATAAAGTGTTGAACTGCTACACCCTCTTATTTTCTCCACACAGTGTTTAAGGGGAATTGTCCAAAGAAGAATAACACATGAAGTCACCTGTTTTATTCTTATCTGCTTTATAGTGTTTTGAAAGTGAAATAAAAGCTACTGAGATATAAATTCTTGACTTCTTCATCTCAAGTGTTTAATATGCACATACGCAGACTCATTTGGACACAACTGAACGCTCTGCCGCACGTGTGACGTGACCAATATAAGTTTATGGAATACTTTGTTCTGCGTGGGTCATAAAACACGCTATAACAAGCTTGTTGCTCGCTTCTTTGGGAATCTTCCAAAGGTACGTAGTTGACCCGGCAGTCACTGACGCACTTTAAATTGAGCTGTTATGTAGGGTATATTGAAAAGTTTCTTTGTTTGTTTTGAGCATTCGTCTCAGGCCGCAAAAGGGGAAACGGCACATAGTCCGCTTACTCTTAAGCTACACTAATCAAATGGTGGGATTGGAAAATCATTCTCATAACGCATCCATGGCTCCAAATTTCAAAGTGTAAATTTGTGACAACGAGTTGCAAACCACGAACCTTTGAATTTACCATCAAGTGCGGAATTCGCTGGATCACTCCCGGCCCGTATACTGAAATGAGCGGGGTATGAAAGCGTAGATAGGTGATTTTAACAAGTCGATACTGACAAAAAGAATCTTCCAATCATAAACAGATCCACTTGTCACATGTGACAGTAGTGTTTACACAATGTGTGTGTGTGTATACTATGTTCATTGAGTAACCAACCATCAATCATGATGTTTAATAGCCTCTACAAAAAAAAAAAACCTTTCCGTGCCACACGCACGTGCAGATCTCTCACACCACAACTCATGTCACGAAACAGAAAACAACATACATATAAGTTCCTTTGTTTGTGATCACGGCTTCTGTCAGATCTTATTATTGCGAACAAAGTCCTGGGCCTTCACGTGTGCTGTTCGTAGCAGACGAACAGAAAGGACGAAGACGCAGAAAAAAGGCGTTGCATCAATTTTCTGATTATTGTTTAGGCCTAAATGACAAAAGTTTTATGTCTAGAAGGAAACGTTTTCATCAACTCCTGGTTTAATGAAGTTTTTTGCAATAAATTAAGTTGTACCAGAAGACTTAAGCTCGAGATTCATTCTCGGGTAAACACAACGAATTCAAAAGACCATCTAAACCACTGCATGTAACAAAGAACGAAAACCTTTATTTAACAATGAACCACCAGCTGCATTCATTTGTAACTTCATGTATCTCAAAGAACGTTTACTCATTACGTGATCAAACCACAAATAACATTGTTTACGTAGCAACATACAAACTCTCCCTTCTGTTTTCTATAAACACGCATATATCTTAAATATATATACAAATACTACAATATGTTCACATATACGTAAATTGTGATATTTCTGTTAAAAAACAATGGTGAGGTGGTTAGGGCGTTCGACTCGTAATCTGAGGGTCGCGGGTTCGCCCCATCACACAAAACATGCTCACCCATTCTCCCGTGTGATCATTATAATGTGACGGTCAATCCCACTATTCGTTGGTAAAAGAGTAGCCCAAGAGTTGGCGGTGGGTGGTGATGACTAGCTGCCTTCTCTCTAATCTGACACTGCTAAATTAAGGATGGCTAGCGCAGATAGCCCTCGTGCAGGTTTGCGCGAAGTTGAAAAACACATTAAACATGCTCACCCATTCTCCCGTATGATCATTATAATGTGACGGTCAATCCCATTATTCGTTGGTAAAAGAGTAGCCCAAGAGTTGGCGGGGGGGGTGGTGATGACTAGCTGCCTTCTCTCTAATCTTACACTGCTAAATTAAGGACGGCTACCACAGATAGCCCTTGTGCAGCTTTGTTCGAAATTCAAAAACAACACTATTAAAAATAATGAAATGTGCTTAGAAACTCTAATTCCTATGGATTTTGTCTACAGAGTCAAGCTTGTTTTAATACCACAGACGTGCCAAACTCGAGACTAACGACTTCAGTTGTCTCACATAACGCTGTTTTGAAGGTGTAATCCACACGGCTTCTGGGTTTATTTCATTATTTTTCGTATCTATCATGATTAAAGGAAGCCTAACGTAATATCTGCATAAATAATACCTGTTGGAAGTTATTACTGTTTTATTTATGCTATAAATGATACTACATAAAATGAATCAGAACTTCTAACAGTGTAGGCTTAGTAAAGCATAACACTAATTATGTCAATTACCCTGTCTCTCTCGTTTTATTGTTAAGGGATTTAAGAATCTGATGGTCAGTCATGTGATCTGGAATGGAAGTCGATAGTATATACAGTGATATGAGATCTTAATCGACACTTTGAAGTGAATAATAGAGCTCTATAGTTCTTCAAATTATTCTTAAACCATGGCCAGCACTCAAAAAACACATTTGAATGTCTCACTTTAGACTGTAGTAAACCAACCGACAACTAAAAGACCGGTAATCACAGCACGCTCTTTTTATTTAAACTAATGGTATAGTTGCTTGAACGAGACATACCACCATCCACAACATAAGCAAATAACCACTATTTGTTTATCCTAACTCAGTTGAATCGTAGATACCTTCTCCGAGTCTAAATCAAATGTTCGCAGCCGAGTACCCCATTAATTACAAACAAACTTCACAAAGTCGGTCTGTGAGTCTAATGTGCGATGCATTTAACTCACATAAAACACAAAACAGCTTACCTTAATAGTACCAATGATACGTGGAGCAACAAATGTGTTTCATCTCACCACGGAGCCAGATAACATGTATATACACATTTAATATGTTCCTGAAGTCAGATGCAAAAACATTTATACGCAGATTCATGAGTTGAAATGTCACCATGAGTTAGAAAACCAATTTCTACATCCTTGGAAATGAAACCTTTAATTCCATATATTTTTTGTTGTCATATTCTACAACACTTTGTCATGTTACACGTTGGTGCAGTAGGCCCTAACCTTAACGTAGTGGTGAATAAAGCCATCTCCACCGTGTTGTATTATAGACATTTCCTTAAAATATAGGACTACGACTGAGTTACTTAATTGCGTCGAGCAGCCCGCTAAATGACTCTGGATGCTAAAGATACTCTGGATTCCTCTGAAGAAGTATCATAACATACCCCTGGGTCGTATTAACATCGATTTTAAGCCTGAAATGTCGGCACTAGATTTTCCTTCTACATTCCTTACAGAAGGGAAATGTAACGTACTTTAAACATGTAGAACCAAGACCAACCTATGCCAAACGATCATTTACAAAATTAGGCTTAATCACGAATCACTTTAATTTCAGATGACAGAATATCATATGTGATTTGCATACACATTAAACGATTACTTCACTGACTCTATAATCAAACAGTTTTTGCCTCGTTATATTAAAATATCATCATTTCAATTGTTCTTTAATTGTTTCTTGTATATGTACATGATTTACACGGATTATTTCATTATCAGCTAAACAACATACGCTAAATACGACTGCTGCGGGATTTCGTTAATATAACTGCACTTTATGTATGACTGGTTATTTCGTCACAAGACGCATAAACGTTTCACTTGCTAGTTAATCATTGTACGAAAAACAAATGTCACGTGCTTGTTAATAATCCATATTGTACATGCAATACCATACTCTCAACAAGACAGTCGAGGTACACAAACAATGGTTGGTTAGTAATTTACCATGTAATGGTTAGTTACTCACTATTTATTACGTCATATACTGATTACATAGAAACTTGGTCATTATTTCTTAACACCATCAATATTGGCTATTTGCCAGTTACTGACGTGAACTGTTATTTGTTGTTGTTGTTTTTTTTCATTACCCTGAACAAATCAAAACACGGGTCACTTATAAACTACTTAAACAATGTCACAGGTATATAAGACAGTGTTTGATTGGTGTTGCGGTTGTATGTGAACATTTCCATGAACAGTTTCGCTATTTACAGTTATACGAGAAAAACAACTGGTTAATTAGTAATATGGTTATATTGATTATGTCGTCTACTGCATAGCTGTTCATAATATACGTAATATGTTTGTTAATATCACGATGTATTAAAACTGTGCCATAAAATGGGTTGTTACCGTGCTGTAACTGTATCGAGACGCTTCTGAATAATGGCTAATAATTTGAATAGCGATATTGATACTATGTCATACACCTGGTTGTCAGTGTCATAACTATTTAAGTATAAACATACCCTTATTGTTTAACAATGCAATAATTCAGCGGTCCTCAAACCTTAGTGATCCGAGAATTCCTTTTAACCTAAACACTTTTCGGGAACCTATTGAATTTTTTTTTTGTTTTAAAGGAAAAAGATGAATGAAAAGCTGTATTCTAAAAAAATAATTGTTTTGATTCGTTTAAGCCTAATTCTACGAAAAATAATTTTGATTCTATGAATGATATAATTTTAAAATATTTTATGGAATTTCGGACATGACTCGTTGGTCCTAGTTAAAGATGTTTTAACTGTTTAGACCAAGTAAAGTGTGTTTAAATACATCACTTACTTACCAGTCATTAGTGGCAGCTGATAACCAGTAACATATTACCAATTTGTGTATTATTAAAATAGTTGGTGAAACATACAACTCACCCATCGTCAATTATCTTCTACTTTAATAATGTGGATACAAACAACAACGGTAGCATCAGAAACATACATTATTTAAAGAGAAATACAAAGGAACCAATATGTCTACACGTTATGCAACCTCAGTATATTTCACAAGTTATGCTTGTGAATTCAATTGAGATCTTGAAATATAATTTGAGTTTCAAATGTTCCAGGTTTTATTCCAAACAAAACTGTTATTTAATCTGAAATATTGGTCGTTTATAATCATTATTATTTTGTTACATTTTTTTCTTTCAGGTGTATAATTTTTGAAAAGGCAGCTCGTGGGTCGTCAACGAGGCCGTCATACCTAGAAAAATAAAACAAAAATTTTAGAATGTATTTGGCATTAATATATAAAACAGTGGGTGGTGTACCTAAGATAAGGTTATATACGAGTGAACTAAAAAAAACAGTTTTTCCCTAACTGAACATTCTCAGAAGACGATTCAGTAAGTGTGTAATTTCGTAGGTTTGACTATATTTTGTGTTGAAGCGGAACACAATGAAACCGTTTTAGTCTTACAATCTGCAGATCGCATGACAACATAATAGCGAAGTTTTATCTATAATTGTATTCCTTGTATTCCAAACAATCTAATAAAGATGATTTTAATAGAAAGTGTTGATATTATTATATCGATCAGTTTCTTTCCAAAAAAAAAGGTCATTTTCAAACAATATTTATATCAATTAATGCAAATTTATCTTTATTGACTTTTCATAAAAATAATAAATTAAATAGTAAATGTCAGATTATTTACAGTAACTAAAAATACTGAAGATATAATCAGTGTGATCAAAACAAACAGAACTAGGTTTACATGGGTGAAGACTGGAGGAGATTACAAAAACCAAACTGAACTAAGTTTATATGGGTGAAGGCTGGAGAAGACCACAACAACCAAACTGAACTAGTTTTGTAGAGGTGAGGGCTATAGAAGATTAGAACGAACAAACTAAACTGGGTTTGTAGAGTTGAGGACTAGAGATAATTACAACAGACAAAATGAGCTACGTTTATATCAGTGAAGGCTGGAGAAGATTAACACAAAAAATCTGAACTTCGTTTATATGGCTGGAGGAGATTACAACAAACAAACTGAGCTACATTTATACGGTTGAAGGCTGGAGGAGATCACAACAAACAAACTGAACTACGTTGATATAGATGAAGGAAGAAGGAGATTACAAAAACAAACTAACCTAGGTTTATACGGTGAAGGCTGAAGGAGATTACAACAAATAAACTGAACTATGCTTATATCGATGAAGGCTGCAGGAGATCACAAGAAACAAACTAAACTGGGTTCATATAGAAAAGCAGGAGAACATGAAAAGAAACAAACTGAAATAGGTTTCTAGGAGTGAGGGCTATAGGAGAATAAAACGGAAAGACCGAACTGGGTTTCTAGGGTTCAGGATTAGAGGTGACTTCAACAGACAAACCGAACTACTTTTATACGGTTAAAGGTTGGAGTAGATTACATAGATTACAACATACAAACTGAACAAAGTTTATACGGGTGAAAGCTGAAGAAGATTAAAATAAACAAACTGAACAAGGTTTATACGGAAGAAACTTAATTCAGTTTGTTTGTTGTATTTTCTTCAGCTTTCACCTGTTTCAACATAGTTCAATTTACTGTTGTAATCTCCTACAACTCTCACACCAACAAACCCAGTTCAGTTTGTCTGGTTGTAATCTCCTATAGCCCTCACCTCAACAAACCTAGTTCAGTTTGTTTGTTGTAATCTCCTCAAAATTCACCCGTATAAACTTAGTTAAGTTTCTTTGTTGTAATCCTCTCCAACCTTTACCCATATAAACCTAGTTCAGTTTGTTTGTTTTGATCTCCTCCAGCTTTCACCCATAAAAACCTAGTTCATTATGTTTGTTGTGATCTTTTCCAGCCTTCACCCATATTAACTTAGTTCAGATTGTTTGTTGTAATCTCCGACATCTTTCACCAGTATAAACCTAGTTCAGTCTGTTTGTTGTAATTTCTTTTAACCTTCACGCATATAAACTTAGTTCAGTTTGATTGTGGTAATCTCCTCCAACCTTCACCCGTATGAACCCACTTCAGTTTGTTTGTTGTAATTTCCACCATCCATAACCCATATAAAAGTAGTTTAGTTTGTCTGTTGTAATCTCCTCCACCCTTCACACATATAAACGTAGTTTAGTTTGTTTTCATCCCCTCCTTCTTTCACTCATATAAACCCAATTCATTTTGTTGTTGTGATCTCCTCCAGCCTTCACCCACATAAATTTATTTCACTTTGTTTGTTGTAGTCTCCTCAAAGAGATAGAAAAGAAATAGACATATGCCCGAGATGTAAATCTATAGATATTAAAGGCGTAGACACTAACCTCAGGGGCAAATTTATAGATATATATTAAAGGATATAAATAAACCTATACATAACTTTATAGATATATATTAAAGGATATAAATAAACCTGTACATAAATCTACAAATATTAAAGGAAGAACCACAAATCTGAGAGATAAATCTATACATATTAAAGGAAGAACCACAAATGTGAGAGATAAATCTATAGATATTAAAGGAAGAACCACAACTCTGAGAGATAAATCTATACATATTAAAGGAAGAACCACAAATGTGAGAGATAAATCTATAGATATTAAAGGAAGAACCACAACTCTGAGAGATAAATCTATACATATTAAAGGAAGAACCACAAATCTGAGAGATAAATCTATAGATATTAAAGGCGTAGCTGAAGTGTGGATATATACATATAAAAGGAATGGTCATCCTGCTAAATATACAGGTAGATAATAATGGGGTGGACAGATAGATCGATCGAGAGTAGGACATTAGCCTTATACCCGAACAAAATGACCAATATATACATTTACAGTAAGGGAATTCACAGACAGACGTAACAGAGAGAAAGATGAACAGTTGAGAGAATAGAAAGCCAACCAGTTAGGTGGACATATAAACAAAGGAAATCAGACACAAATATTTCAACCATATTCCATCTGCTATATTTAATGTCGGCGAGGCCCTTCGGCCTATGCTAGGATCTTCAGATCAGTTGGGATATTACACATATACTAAAGGTTTTGACGCTATTCATGTTATCAAACTTACTGAACAACAAATTCTTTAGTGTGAAACGAAATAACACACTGGTAAAAAATAAAACAACACAATATAAGGAACAAACTGTCAGAAGATTTGACACTGAAGAAACGAAATTCGACACTAGAACGCCCTCTTCAGTTTCACGTTGTCTTTTTAACTAGATTAATGAGGTAAATCGTAATTTTCTTATCAATTTTTATTAGTGTCACTTGACACCATAATTAGGATGAAGAATTTCAACAGTATGCTATTTATTCATTTTATTGTTTATTCATTTATTTGGCTTGAATTAACCTAGTAATTTTTCAGAAACAAACCTGTCTTCTTGATCCCGAAAAGGGTTAAGTGACCACTGGTCAGCAGTAGAATATTACACTGGTAATTGTTCAGAAAAACTTCGAGGAAAAGTGAAGAAGTGTAAACAATGATACGCCAGTCACACTATACATGCCATATTCAGTGCCGACGAGGTCTTTCGGTCAATATCAGGATTATTTCAAATGTAGCGTAGTAGTTGAGACGTTATTTATATTATCAAATATAGTCTCTCATCATGTTTTCGTTATACGCTCCCAGGTCACAAAAGCAATTGGGAAATAACATTTTCTGTCCAGGAACAAGAAAACGTAAAAATTTTCTTACATAGTGTATAATCAAGCCGTTAAATAGTATTGTTGCTGTTCGCTTCATGTTGGCGAATTCAACACTATGCCAGTTTGATTAACAAGTATACAAACTTTAAATTCTAGACTACGACTTTACAATGTTACGTATTATAATTTATCTCGGACGAGTCTTTGATTTGTTATGTTAGTTACGTTAACGTATTACAATTTCAAATTTTAATTTTAATGTATAAGTTAAATAAATGTCAATATGTGTCACATTTATGATATTTACCAACAAGTTTGATACACACAATTTTCTTCCATAACACAAATATACTTTAATATACAAACAACCATACAATTTATAATAACGGTTATTACAAATAATAACTTAAATATAGAAAAGTTTTACAAACTTACAAACAATACTGAGTCTTCTATCTGGTCTGGAACTGTATATTATATCGATGGTTCACGAGGAGCGAATTAATTCTGTGTTGACACACACGTACGCTTCTCTTGATGGGAAAGAAGCTAGCTTTTTTACACGTGTAAGGTTTTGTCCCTAAGAAAATATCTAATATCCTCGTAGAAGTACTAACATCAGAAGTTTGTAATAAATTAATTCTATAAAGTTTCTGGTCAAATATCTGTAGTTTTCCGAATAATAAGCGTTTATCACAGTTACAACTTCCATGGTTTAGAGTATACTGACCTTAGCAAACCAACAGTATTAAACTGTCTCTCCGCGTGTTGCGATTTATAAACTTTAAGGCGACGTTTTGGAAAGTTGAGTTGACGATAATACTAGCGACCTCTAGTATTCTACATAAACAGATTTCTAAATATGTATTTAACTAAAACAAACATCAATATTAAAATAAATATACATCATTAAATCCGTTACAACTAATAACATCAATGTCCTTCCCCTTTATGATGTTAATTATTTGTCAGTTGCTGTGTTTTACTCCTACAATCAAAATAATTATATGACCCAAGCATGATTTTTTAACACAAGATAGAGATTGGCCAGGTTGTAACCTATCTTCCCAAGGTCGTCTTGTGAAAGTTTTTTTACCATTAACTTGATGTGAACTTTGAAGAATTGTACGCTAACCCTTCTCAGTAAATTAGATTATCAAGGGAGACTGACTTATATTTCTGCCTCATAGGCTCTTAGCTGACCTGAGGTAAAAAGAAACCCTACAATATAGACTAACAAATTAAAAAAACAAAAAAACTCACAAATTGATGTATAATATTCCATAAAATTGTCCTTGTTTTACGTTCTTGATAAAAAACAAATATACGTTCATGGTTTTGTGAAATTCATTAACACCAGATGTGTGACGCAAAAACTATTCTATATCTGTAACTCTCCCACTGGACAGTGAGTTAATTAAACATGAAGGAAGTTCACTTATATTAGTATCAATAGTATGTAGGACGTGGAGAATACTGTGTTTATCTTACTAGTCTAGTGACAGTTTGTACCAATAGTTAGACGTCAAGAATGCTATGTTTATTTTAGTATTCTAGGTGATAGTCTGTACCAATAGTTAGATGTGAAGAATGTTGTGTTTGTGTTAATATTCTACGTGATAGTTTGTACCAACAGTTAGATGTGAAGAATGCTAGGTTTGCCTTTGTATTATACATGAGTTTTTAGATGTGGAGAATGTTATTTCAAATGACAGGTTATAACCACGAGTTAACCGTAAAAACAAAACAGTGTTTTTGTTTTATAGCAAAGCCACACTGGGCTTTCTGCTGAGTCCACCGAGGGAAAACAAAACAAAATCTCACACAGTTCTCAGGAAGAATTAGTGTACTCAACATTTTCAAACAACAGAAAAGACATCAAAACGACAAACCGTTGACTAACCTCATAATTAACAGATCCGACCAACAATTAAACACAGACGAGATGCATCTACTTAACAAAGGACTCAACTTCGCAATAGCACCTAGGTGCATTCCAACCATAGAAATCAAAACATGTTTAGAAGACCTAGCCAGGAGACTTGTGATACTTTCTACAGAAAACAAAAACAAGGAAACAACCAAAAACAACCAACAGAAAGAAGACAACTTAGATAATTTTATTGACATCCAACAACCAAACTTCCCAGGTAAAATTACAAATTTATATTTTCCAGAAACACCTAAAAACAACATCTTAAACGATTTTTTCAAAGAATTTTCTCACAAAACCATCAACATAATTTCACAAAACAGAAAACTAAAAAACAACCTTACAAAAAGAGACATTAATTCCATTAAAAACCTAAAACAAAACAAAAACATAAAAATTCTAAAAGCAGATAAAGGTAACGCTATAGTCATAATGAACACGAATAAATACATACAAAAAAATGAATAACATCCTATCAGACACGAACAAATTTAAACCAATACACACAAATCCAACAAAGACACACGAGACGCAACTGAACAAATTGCTACTCCAAATGAAAAAAACCAACACAATTTCACAAACACTTTATTCCTACCTACGTAAAACCGATTCACGCACACCGCAAATATACGGCATCCCCAAACCTCATAAACCAAATTGTCCATTACGTCCAATAATGTCCACATATGAATCGTTTAATTACAATCTTGGTAAATACATAGCATGGGCATTCTCCAAATATGTAACATCAGCCAGCTCATTCATCAAAGACTCTTTTAATTTCAAGTCTAATCTAAATCAACTTAATCATAAAGCCTTAATGGCCAGTTTCGATGTTATATCCCTCTTTACAGAAGTTCCAACCACTGAAGCCTGCAAGATAGCCTTAGAACTCTATATCCGAGACCCTAACCCAACTATAGACATTCCCAGTAACCAGTTAGCAACCCTCATAGAATTCACCACGATAAAGACAAACTTCATGTTCAACAACCAAAACTATATACAAACAAATGGCCTAAGCATGGGCAACCCAGTATCACCAGTTCTAGCCAATATTTTTTATGACACAAGTTGAAACACAAGCAATTAACACAGCATTACATCCACCACTATACTGGTACAGATATGTAGATGACACGGTTGCGGGATTCAAATCTACAGAACACATACTTAATTTTTTCAATCACATTAACTTTATACATCCCAACATCAACTTCACATGTGAACAGGAAGAAAGCAATCAAATATCATTTCTTAACCTCAAACTCAAAAGAACCGACACACAATTCAAAACAGAAATCCACCAAAAAATCACCCATACTGGATTATACATTTCTTGGGACTCAGCACATGAAACTAAACAAAAACTCAACATACTAAGAAACCAAATAAACACAGCCATAAAACTATACTCACCAGATAAAATTAACGATGAATTAGACAAAATAAAACAATACTTCATCAACATCAATAAGTTTCCTCCACAAACCGTAGAAAACATTATACGCACACACCTAGACAGAAAGCAAAATCAACAAACAAAAGTAAATATATCTCACGAATCAAAAAATCACGAAACCATATACTGCTGCATACCATATATTCCTGACATCAGCAAACAAATAACCAACATTTGGCAAAAACTAGTAACAAGATATGACATTTCAGTCAATACCAAATTTATTCAAAAACCAGACACAAAACTGAGGTCTATATTATGTAAAAACTACACTGACAAACACCACACTAAAATTATTTATAAAATACAATGTGATAACTGCCACGACTTCTATATTGGAGAAACAAGTAGAAAAATGGAAACCAGATTCAAAGAACATAAAAAGTCACCTTCACACGTTTTCCAACACTGCAAGTCAAATAAACACAACATAACCATATAAAACACTCAAATACTAAATAAAGAAACAAACATAAACAAACGCAAAATTAAATAAGCCTTACTTATACAACAACTTAAACCCAAAATAAACCAATATAAAGGAATGCCTTTATACCTATATTAATATAATAAAATAAATAAAATTATATATTCAAACATCTAATACCGCCCTCTACATTCCGACACTCAGTTACACAACCCCTTTCAAACATGTGGTCAGCTTCCGGTCAGTTACCTTTTTCTTTGTGAACCTGACGATGACCGACGAAGGTCGAAACGTTGTTCGCTCTTCTATGTAACATATTTTCTCAACCCAAACGAGCCGTTTTTGCATATAAGTTTATAAGAGTAAAGGCTAAATTAACATGAGTGAGACTGGACGATATCACAACAAACAAACTGAACTAGATTAATATCGGTGAAGGCTGGAGGAGATTACGACAAACAAACTGAATTATTTTAAAACGTGTGAAGGCTGGAGGAGATCACAACAACAAAATGAACTGGGTTTATATGAGTGAAAGAAGGAGAGGATGAAAACAAACAAACTAAACTACATTTACATGGATGAAGGCTGGACGAGATCACAACGAACAAACTGAACTAGGTTTGTAGGAGTGAGGGCTGTAGGAGAATACAACGGACAGACTGAACAGGGTTTGTAGGGTACAGGACTAGAGGAGATTACAACAAACAAACTGAACAAAATTTATTTCGGTGAAGGCTGGACGAGATCACAACGAACAAACTGCCCTAGGTTTATATGGGTGAAAGCTGGAGGAGATCAAAACAAAAACTGAATTACGTGTATATGGGTGAAGGCTCCAGGATATTACAACAAACAAACTGAACTAGATTTGTTGAGGTGAGGGCTATAGGAGATTACAATAAACAAACTGAATTAGGTTTGTGGGGTTGAGGACTTGAGATGATTGCAACAGAAAACTGGGGTACGTTTTAACGGGAGAATCATGGAGATAATTACAACAAATAAACTGAACTAGGTTTGTTGAGGTGAGGGCTATAGGAGGTTACAATAAACAAACTGAATTAGGTTTGTGGGGTTGAGGACTTGAGATGATTGCAACAGAAAACTGGGGTACGTTTTAATGGGAGAATCATGGAGATAATTACAACAAATAAACTGAACTTGGTTTGTTGGTGTGAGGGCATTAGGAGATTAAAACAAACAATTTGAACTACGTTTATACGGGTGAAGAATGGAGGAGATTACAACAAACAAACAGAAATAAGTTTATATGGGTGAAGGCTGTAGGAGATTGCAACAAACAAACTGAACTAAATTTATATGGGTGAAGAGTAGAGGAGATCAAAACAAACAAACTGAACTAACTTTATACGGGTGAAAGCTGGAGGAGATCACAACAAACAAAGTGAGCTACGTTTATACGGGTGAAGGCTGGAGGAGGTCAAAACAAACAAACTGAACTATGTTTATGTGAATGAAGACTGGAGAAGATTACAACAAACAAAGTGAAATAAGTTTATACGGTTGAAAGCTGGAGGATATCACAACAAACAAACTTTACGTTTATATGGGTGAACGCTGAAGAAGATTACAACAAATAAGCTGAACTAGGTTTATATGGATGAAGAACGGAGGAGATTACAACAAACAAACTGAACCAGGTTTAAAAGGGTGAAGGCTGGAGGAGATTACAAGAAACAACTTGAACTAACTTTATACGAGTTAATGCTGAAGGAGATTACAACACATAAAATGAACTGGGTTTATATGGGTGAAGGTTGAAGGAGATCAAAGCAAACAAAGTGAACTATGTTTATATAGGTGAAGGATGGAGGAGATTACAACATACAATCTAAACTGAGTTTATACGGAAGAAGGATGGAGGAGATTATAACAAACAATCTGAACAACTTTTATACGGGTGAAAGATGTAGGAAATTACAACAAACAAACTGAACTAAATTTATATGGGTGAAGGCTGGAGTAGATCACAACAAACAGAAATGAACTAGGATTGTAGAGGTGCGAGGTAAAGGTGATTACAGCGGACCTACTGGACTGGGCTTTTAAGGTTGAACACTAGAGATGACTACAACAGACAAACTGAACTACGTTTGTACGGGTGAAGGCGGAAGAGGTTACAACAAGCAAACTGAATAAAATTTATATGGGTGAAGGCCGGACGAGATCCCAACAAACAAACTGAACTAGATTTATGCAGGTGAAGGCTGGAGGAGATCAAAACGAACAAATTGAACTTCGTTTATGTAGGTGAAGGTTGGGTGAGATACAAAACAAACAAACTGAACTATGCTTATATGGGTGAAGGCTGGAGGATATCAGAACAAACAAATTGAACTACTTTTATATGGGTTATGGATGGAGGAGATTACAACAAACAAACTGAAGTAGGTTTATACGCGTGAAGGTTAGAGGAGAATACAACAAATAAACTGAACTAGATTTATACGGATGAAGACTAGAGGAGATTACAAAAAACAATCTAAACTATGTTTATATGGGTGAAGGTTAGAAGTAATTACTACAAACAAACTGAACTAGGTTTATATGAGTGAAGGATGGAGAAGATTACAACAAACAGCTGAACTAGATTTATAAGGGTGAAAGCTGAAAGAGATCACAACAAACAAAATGAACTAGGTTTATATGGGTGAAGGATGGAGAAGATTACAACAAACAACTGAACTAGATTTATAAGGGTGAAAGCTGAAAGACATCACAACAAACAAACTGAACTAGGTTTATACGGGTGAAGGATGGAGAATATTACAAAAAACAACTGAACTAGATTTATAAGGGTGAAAGCTGGAAGAGATCACAACAAACAAAATGAACTAGATTTATACGGGTGAAGGATGGAGATGATTACAACAAACAGCTGAACTAGATTTATAAGGGTGAAAGCTGAAAGAGATCACAACAAACAAACTGAACTAGGTTTATACGGGTGAAGGATGGAGAAGATTAACAAACAACTGAACTAGGTTTATATGGGTGAAGGCTGGAAGAGATCACAACAAACAAAATGAACTAGGTTTATATGGGTAAAGGCTGGAGAAGATTACAACAAACAAACTGAACTAAGTTTATATGGGTCAAGGTTGGAGGATATTACAACAAACAAACTGAACTATGCTTATATGGGTTATGGATGGATAGATTACAACAAGGAAACTGAACAACTTTTATACGGGTGCAGGATGTAGGAGATTACAGCAAACAAACTGAATTATATTTATACGGGTGAAGGATGTAGGACACTACAACAAACAAACTAAACTAATTTTATACGGGTGAAGACTGGAGGAGATCACAACTAACAACAGAAAGTAGGTTTATAAGAGTGAAGTATGGAGAAGATTACAACAAACAAATTGAACTAGGTTTATATGGATCAAAGCAGGAGGATATCACAATAAACAAACTTTACGTTTATATGGGTGAACGCTGAAGAAGATTACAACAAACAAACTGAACTAGGTTTATATGGATCAAAAGCAGGAGGATATCACAATAAACAAACTTTACGTTTATATGGGTGAACGCTGAAGAAGATTACAACAAACAAACTGAACCAGGTTTATATGGATCAAAGCAGGAGGATATCACAATAAACAAACTTTACGTTTATATGGGTGAACGCTGAAGAAGATTACAACAAACAAACTGAACTAGGTTTATATGGATCAAAGCAGGAGGATATCACAATAAACAAACTTTACGTTTATATGGGTGAACGCTGAAGAAGATTACAACAAACAAACTGAACCAGGTTTAAAAGGGTGAAGGCTGGAGGAGATTACAACACACAAAATGAACTGGGTTTATATGGGTGAAGGTTGAAGGAGATCAAAGCAAACAAAGTGAACTAGGAGTGAGAGCTATAGGAGATTACAATGGACAAACGTAACTGGGTTTGTAGGGTTGAGGAATAGAGGTGATTACAACAAACAAACTGAACTTGTGTTGGAGGGCTATAGGTGATTACAACAAACAAACAGCCAACATTACTGGGAAATCTAATCTTTCCTAATACTATTTTTCTTTTCTTTTTTTAATTTTATTTAAATAATGAGAGCTACTTACCAATCTTAACCTGCTTATTAAGTGTTACTGGGAACTTTTAAATATAATAATTACTAATAAGAAATTTCTAATTGCGTAAAAGTGATTCTGAATAAAAATAAGTAGTTCTTTAAGTTGTGGAAATAACATATGTATTTCACGAGCTGTAGATAATTGTATAAAATGTATACAGTAAATTCCAATATCATCGAGCACCCACATGACGTTTTTTTCCCATCATTTGCTATTTATATCGTGCGCAGTATAGATCTTTTAAATTCTAGTAAGTGCGCATTTCATTTCTTTAAGCTAATGTTTAATTAATAATGTATAAATACAATAAAGTTATGAACTTACTGAAGGCTCTATGTGGTGTTAGGTACATACACCTTTATTAAGTAAAATTTGTTATTAGCCTGTTTGACAGTCATTAACAGTCAGAATTCTTAATTCATTTTCACTACAGAAACGTGGCTTTCAATAAAGGAAAGTTTGTGTATAAACCTATTCTGTTCTGTGGTTCGACACTCCCACTGCATCAGATTAGTTTTGCCAATTTTCTGTTGATTGGGAAACGAAAGTAAATAAATAAGTTATACTTCTAATGTAACCATTATAATATTTGAAGCGTTCAACAATGTACCCTTTCTAACAATGAAAAAATATATTCTAATGAAAATAATACCCAGGTGGAAAGTCACGGAAATTCTATGACCAAATTTCTATATCTTTTGGAATGTATTTTTCTTATAGCAAAGCCACATCGGGTTATCTGCTCAGCCCTCCGAGGGGAATCGAACTCCTGATTTTAGCGTTGCAAATCCGGAGACATACCGCTGTACTAGTGGGGGCATATCTTTTAGAAAGATTATAAATAGGAAAAATAAAGTTGGGAGAGTGCCGACTACCAACAAATCATAGGTGTTGAAATAGCACAGTATCCATATAGAATGATCAGTTATGTTACTCTGATTCTCATACTAAATTATTGGGTTGTTGGTTTATTCACAGTAGCTGTATTTTCCTCTGTGAGATTGCTAAGAACTTTAGGAAAATGTTACACTTGTGGTAGTTTTATTTTCCTTGTTTATGTCAAATGTTTCTAACCCTTCGAGGCTGTAAAGCTAGGTGACCGTTACGGTTAAGTCTAAGCTTAACTGTTCCTTTCTACGCTGCACTGAGAGCCAATGTGAAAACGTCACTCATTCCTCACACAGCCATTTTCCTGCCTGTAGAATAAGGCCTCAAGACAATTCATGTTTTGAATATTACTATTTTTCTGCGGATCGCCCAAGCTTGGTTGGCAAAATGAGATTAGGCGTAAACACGTGTGTAGGATACCAATGGCCGTAAGCTTCGAATTTAGAAGCCAGGCTTCGCATGACTTACTTACACTGAGACAGATCTCAAAACACATTCCGAGGGTTCCATTTGGAGGGATTTACGTATAGGCAAATGAAGGAACACTGGTAGGATAATAGAGACATTGAGCCCGTGAATAAAGAAAGACGGGTGATTTAGTGGGAAGATCCGGTAACCAAGAAACAACCTAGTGTTAGTTGCAATAACAAAATACTGACATACGCTTTTAAATTTTGTCTTAAACAAGGGATTTTTAGTCGGATAAAACACTCATGAGAAAAAAAATGATGTATGTTATACACAGTTCATCTGAAACCATTTCTAAGTGTACGATACTTGTTGTAGATAAACTAATCTTTCATAACAACTGTATTAGTTGAACACGTTTTCTTTTTCACAAAAAATTGTTGATATCACTATAAATATCCCATGATTCTCCCTAAATTTCTATAATGACATTCTGGAAGGTTCTACTATCGTCATATCAAACTTATTGTTCACGTCCAGCTTCTCAGAAAGACGACATTTGAGAGGGTTCTTATGTTACCACATAGGCCTTGTCATTCATTCCAAACTTCCCAGTGTTCTTATATCCCCACATAGGCCCTGTCATTCATCCCAAACTTCCCAGTGTTCCACATTCAAGAGGGTTCTTATACCACCACATTAAACTTATCATTTAGTTTAAACTTCCAGGAGGACTACATTTGTGAAATCTTTACTGTCTTCTTTCAAGCAAAATAAAATCTCAGATTCCACAAGTAATTCATTTGATCTAGCAGGTTTGAATATTTTCCTCGAAATTTTGGTTCAATTGGTAAAAGAATAGCCCAAGAGTTGGCGGTGGATGGTGATGACTAGCTGCTTCCCTCTAGTGTTACACTGCTAAATTAGGGACGGCTAGCGCAGATATCCCTCAAGTAGCTTTGCGCAAAATTCAAAACAAACAAACTCAACAAATAAAGTAAAGAAAAAGAAAAAATCTTAAATCTGATGGCTATCGGAGAAACTATCTTCTTCTAGGGCAAATGAATTGTATTTCTTCGAACATCATCAACCAACCTTAAAACCTCAGTCATATTATTCAAGTTTCTTCGCTTTTAAAAGACCAAGGCTCTCTGGTCCGATGTTTCTTTAGTATACATTCAGAGTTTCCACAAACCTTTACTAAACCAAAGCTTTCTGTCAGGGGCGTAGATTTTTTTACACTCGATGGGGGGGATAATTTTTGCAACCACTTATGTGGACTGTTCAATTTGCAAATTGATAATCTCTAATTACGTGAACCTGAAAGCTGTAAACATGCAGTCACAGAGTAATCTTGTTGCCACGATACTTCAAGGTTTCCATCTAGGTTTATGTAAGTGAGGTGTTGTGAACAGTTTTCAAAATGTTCATAGAATAAAGACAAATGTGTCATAAATTAACTGCCATATGAATTCATTCCTGCACACTGCACAGTATAAAAGATGGCCATTATACTTGACAAGGTTACTAATAACTTTCATTGCATGAATTACATTTTCAAGTATTAATAAAATTAGTAACTACCCTTGATAAGTTTATATATACTGAAAAACTGTTCATGTTGTTTGATAAAAATAATTAAAATGTCTTTGTGAACTATTGAAAATTACACATCAATACAATGTAGCACATAATTATTCATACTTTTCATTGAAGTAAGAATGATTTAGTCCTCTAGTCTACATGTTCTCAAACGTAGACCTCCTTTGTGAATTCTTTCATAAGCTCTTCTATATTTATCTTGTTAACTTCATCTTTGTGAATGTTACAAACTGCCACATGGTTGAGGCGGCACTGACACATAGTCGACCTTAACCACGTCTTCAACTGTCTTAATGAGGAAAAGCTGCGTTCACATTCGCAGCTGGATACTGGACATACAAACAAAATTGTCATGAGAAGAAACACTTCACTAAACATCTGCTGACTTGTTTAAAGCATTTTACAGTAAGCATCCTTAGCACCTTACAGAGATACTGCTTTTGTTGTTCCTTTGAACATGGGCAACTGAAATTCGAGCCGTTGTGCAGAGATTTCTGGATAAAAGTTTATAACCGAGTTGTCAATCTTGCCAAATGTGATCATATTCTCAAGTGCTAGATATTGCCTCAAGTCATTGTTCTCTGCATTGAATCTGGTGGTCAGATGTTCTATGACTGTGTCCACAAATTAAAAATATTGGCTTCTGTAGTAATCTCTAGCTGTTGCAGAATGGTGTGCTGAGCCATCACCTGTGATCCTTCTGGGGGATCTGCGAATGCGTGGTAGTTCAATAGGCACCAGATCTAGGGAAGTTACCTTTTTCTCAGCTTCATCAAATATCTTGTTGTAATTTTCCTCTGTTCACAATACCCGCAATTGCTCAACTGTCATTGCAGATGCTTCAGTCATGTCAGATACTGTCGCTGATTGTGCTTGGAATGCACGGTTTAGTTCCTCTAATGCAGCTTATAGATGCTGAGCCATCAACAATCCTAAAACTGTCCTTCCTTTGTCAAATCTGTCCAGCAGACCTCGTGCTTTCACTGCTACATCTGTTTTTTTTCATTTGCTAATTCAGACAAAGAATCAACAATGTCGCTGTAGTGATCATTAGCACATGTAATTGCAGATAGGCAGTACAACAAGCATGTTGGACACAGTGGACGGATGTATTTAACTGGACCATTGTGGTTGTCTGATGATACAATATTTTCAAAGATTGTCTTGTATTTGCCGGACATCTGAAGCAAGACACCAAGTTCATGTACCCATTGGATAGAATCTCGAACACATTCACAAGTTTCAACTGCATGTTGCATTATTAAATTAGCCTTGTGTGCTCTGCAGTGAAAAAAAACAAAGCTGACGGTTTTATTTTTGCCTGGCACCCACTGTATTCACCACTCATGTTAGCGGCTCCATCATAAGTTTGTGCTCTTAATTCTGACAGTAGTAAATTGAGTCCAGTCAGTACATCAAGTATGGTTGAGGATATTGTTTCACCAGTTGTATTGGAAACACTGTACAAACCAAGAAATGTCTCATAGACGTCAAGGTTCTCATCTATGTATCATACACAAATTGCTTCCTGTTCGGCACCTGTAACATCTTGGGTGCCATCAACCATTAATGCAAAGATTTTTACTTTGCTGCACTTCGTGTGCTATGTTCCTCAGTATTTGATGGCTGAACATCATTATTTCATTCTGAGCCTGGAGTGATGTGAATGTGGTTTTCTTTGACAAGTAGGCCATCAACTCAGGAAGTTCCCCTCCATATCAGTATGTCAACGTAATGCTAAACCTTGACGCAGTAAGAAAAGTAAGTTTCTGAATACTTTGGCTAGATTTCTTTTGCATTCTTCCTGCTGCTTCTTTTACCCATGATGTAGCTGGACAGTCACTGGAGTTACATCAAGTAAACTTTCTGGAGATATTGAATCTGTGCTGAGAGGAGGATTGGTGTTTGTTGAATTTCTGTTTTGCCTTTTCCAGTTGCAAAACTGGTGGATGTGAAGGTATATTCCACTGGCCTCTCAATTTCCTGTAAAAGGCCTCTATTTTCCGCCTTAGCACAATGAAAGCATATGACTTTTTGAGTCTGATTGTCGAAGTGTAGCCATGGAAACTCATCAAACCACTTGCCCTGGAAGTTGATATTTTGAGATTTTGCTTTCTGTCGTGGTATTAGTTGTGCGTCTGGACGATATGGCTTTACACACTGTATCCGTAGAGTGTCAGATTTTTCATTACTGCACAAACTTGTTTCACAACTATCTGGTGGCTCATGATGTGCAATAGTTGCACAAGCATTTTCAGACTCGTCCTCTGATGAACATGATATTTCCTCTTTACGGTAAGTTTCTATTCCTTTGCTTGAGGTTGTTGGATTATCTGCTTCTGCATTATCACTTGTAATACTAGTAACTGGCTTGCAGAACTGTCTAATATCGGTAAGTTTCAGACGCTTGCTTGTCATAATTGGTATGTGTTTTCCAGATGACTCAACAGGCTAAAATACAGTCTTTATTGAAAAACTGTAACGTACAACGAAAGAAGATAAAACATAATGGAAGTAAGACTGAACTGTGCAATGTATTTAAGTCGAACGAGCGAACCTCACAGTGAATACCGAGCCGACTGACCGCCTGGACATCATTGGGACAATAGTGTGTGCTAGTTACAACACAAGTTTCTCTAAAATACTTGATCACAAATATATTATATTCCTGTTAAAGCTCATCAAAAGGTAAACACGTTGTAATATAATGTCTATAAGCACGTCTATTAAATTAAAACGCCTAAACAAAAACTAGCAATACAATTCGAGTAGAGGCTTCAGGCCGTTGAAATCGCTCCTTTTGTGTTCTAATTATGCAAGAAAATACAATATTTTTACTATCTATGATAAGAGAATATATTGTTCTTTTACCATAAAGCATCAGCACTTTATTAAGACGGTGATAATCTGAAATTTCATGGATTAATGAGGGCCACAAACACAGGCCTAATGAGCCCTGTTGTAAAATCGAGGCTCAGACTAAATGGAGCGGAGATGTAGGGTACGTCTAGATCCGAGCGGCCCAAACCTGTCGTTAACTGAACACTAAACGTACACTATGGTCAGCGGCTTCGGCAGCTAAGGAGAGCAAGGCGTTCGACAATAAAGCCGGCTAGACATGCATAAGGACAATTGGCGTAGGAAAACTGCACAATATACACATAAAATTGATGCAGATACAAGCTACAAATGACCTGCCAACTCTAGGTCACAGGAGTTTACGTTTGGGAGTAATATTTTCGAATTTCATGCTCAGTTCAATATGTTGTGATGAAAATTTTACTTAATCTTACACTACGTACAAGACGTAGATAGATTCTGTATTAGTGCTTGCAAGCCTTGCATGTATACTTAGGCCTACTGACTGACACTTACGAACTATCGCTTGGATTGAAAAGCTTAGAAGCACGCCTATATTAAAGATATACAGTTCGGCTACTGAAAAAAGCCTACATCTAGGCCTAATTATGTAATTCGATTGGTAAGAACACGAGAATCACAAGAACAAACACAGAATTTGTAGGCCTGTGATGCAATAAAACAATTCAACAGACCAAACTGTAAGGGGGATGATTGTATGCACCATACCCCCCACCTAAAATGAAGGGGGATGTGTCCTCCCCACCACCCCCAGGATTTACGCCCCTGCTTTCTGTTTCCGATGGTTCGTTAGAATACATCTACACTTTTTTCGAACCTTTAACAAGCCACAACTTTCTGTGCCTCACTTCTGTTAAATATTCAAAAAAATATATAAAATTTTTGTTATATCTTTATTGTGTCTTCCATCATCGATTCTGGAACGTTTCCGCTCGTCTTTTAACGAGTTTGTTTTATGAAACTTTTGATAAACTGTGGCAATTGTTTACCTTTAGGTATTTTACATCTTTAAACTACTACATTCATTGAATATGACGTTTTTCTATATCTTCAAAACTCTAACACTTTTTCAGGTATTTAATTTTTTATTCAAAAAATTAACTTATTGTTCTTATTTTTGCTTATTATGTGCCATTATACCAAAGTATTTAATTAGTCATTGCCGTAGGAAGCAGGTTTTGAGTGGCCACATCAAGATTACCAAACTTAATGGTATGACCATGAATCTTGAGTCATTTTAACTACAAGTTCTCATATACAAAACGTAATATGTTAAATCAATGGAAGCAAGTTTTAATACATAAGTTGTAGCTATATATGTCATGAAAAGTGGTCAGGCCATGGCCTAACTGACCTTATCGCTTCCCTACAGCCCTCCTAGCATCTTCAATGTGCTGACAGTCGCTGTATCCGAAATCTTTAGCACTTATGATAAGTTTAGACTCGTAGAACCCAAAGTTCCTTCAGAGGTTTAACATATTATACAACAAAGCCCCCATTATCTTTAAAAACTCCAGCACTAAAAGTATGAACTTGATATAAATTATTGTTGTTGTCACAATCGTCCATAAGGTTATTCTTATAAGTTGTCGTCATCATTGACGATTATAATGATGTTTTGGTGGATTTATAGTGCAAGTCGGATTTTATTGGTTAAACTTTCGGATAAACTTAACGAATTGTTGTTGATATATGGTTAAGCCATTTAATAGTGCTTTGTGACAAACCTGTAGGTACATAGAATCTAATTTCTCAATTAACTAATAGAATTGCCGAATAATTCCGATTTTTTGAGACACACATTTGTCTAAACTATTCATCTGTGTATGCAAAAGTTGATCGTGGGACTAAGTGATATTACTGTTTATAGAACCTCTAGCAACATAAGTATTTTGTTTCTTTGTTTGTTTTAAGTTCCGCGCAAACCTACGCGTCCGCTATTTACGTTAGAAGTCCCTAATTTATCAGGTTAAGATTAGATGGGAAGGCAGCTAGTCATCACCATCCACACACTCAACTCTTGGGCTACTATATTATCAACGAATAGTGGGATTGATCGATATTTCATAACGCCCCACGGCTTAAATGGCGACCATGTTTGGTGTGATGTGGATTTGAACCCGCGATCCTCAGATTAGAGTCGAGCGCCCTAACTAACTGGCCATAATCCAGTAACATGAGTGCCATCAATTAAACAGAATTATGCCCAATATCACAATTTAACCCATTAATTACTATACGAATTTTCTATTTATTGTAAGCGATTTCGCTCAATGTTTCAGATCCAGTTCTTTACATCAAGTATTGTAACAGACAAAACATAAATTACCCAATAATATCCCTATGTGTAGGCTTTATCGGTAATGAATGGTATTTAAAACATAGGTCCAGCATAGCCAGGTGGATTAGGGCGTTCGACCTCGTAATCAGAGGGTTCGACCTGTCGCACCAAACATGCTCGCCCTTTCAGCCGTGGGAGCCTTATGATAACAATCAATCCCACTATTCGTTGGTAAAAGAGTAGCCCAAGAGTTGGCGGTGGGTGGTGATGACTAGCTGCCTTCCCACCAGTCTTACACTGCTAAATTAGGTGACGGCTA